>NW_008348199.1:1447176-1453745 GCF_000622305.1 Nannospalax galili | reverse complement strand
CACATACATGCAGGCAATACACTCATACACATAAAATAAAAATAGTAAATAAAATATATTTTTAAAAATTATCTTGTATGAAAATTGCAGAAACTTCAATTAAAAAAAAAAGAAACCCATACCTGGGGCTGGAGAGATGGCTCAGGAGTTAAGAGCATTGGCTGTTCTTGCAGAGGACCCGGGTTCGGTTCCCAGCACCCCATGGCAGCTAACAACCAATCATCTGCAACTTTAGTTCCAGGAGATCCAATGCCTTCTTCTGGCATCCATGGGTATTGCATGTATCAGGTGTACTTACGTACAGACAGACAACAGTCATACATACAAAATAAAAATAAATTATTAGGGGCTGGAGAGATGGCTCAGCAGTTAAGAGTACTGACTGCTCCTGCAGAGGACCCGGGTTTGATTCCCAGCACCCACATGGCGGCTAACAAACACCCATAACTCCAGTTCCAGGGGAATCCAATGCCTTCTTCTGACCTCTGAGAGCACTGTACAATATGCAGGCAATATACTCATACATAAAATAAAAATAATAAATAAAATATTAAAAAATAAATAAAATATTAGAAAAAGAAGTCCACATCCATCCTTGGGTGTGAACTGCCCTTTTCCTGAGTCTCTGTAAATGCTTAATAAACTCTATAACCTGGTTTGTCCTGGAATTCTTTCCCGCAGCATAGTCAGGGACAGAGGTTTACTTGAGCAGAGGTCCCAAAGGGGAAGATGAATTCCTCAGATTGCTAGTGGTGCGTGACTGCATCTCCTCAACACTCCTCAATTCCTACCTCAGCTTCCGAGTGCTAGGATTACAGGCATGCACCACCACACCTGGCTTTCATTTCATAGAAGGTATCCTCCTGCTTCAGCCCTGGATGCCTTCCCTCCTGACTCCCCCTGCCCTCCAAATCCACCTCTCTCTCAACATGAACTCTAACTGAACTGCTACCCCTCTGGCCCCCATGCTGTGACAACCCCCCACCACCACCTGTGTGCACATCATCCTGTGTGTTCAGAAGCAGGGTAGAGTTATACACCAAGCCTGGGACCACTCACCACTAAGGGCATTGAGTTTAAACAAACTTCGGGAAGATGGGGTGCTCAGCTCCTCAGGGGTGCATGCCACACATGCTGTAGGCTCATATAGATATATGGCCTATAGAGTCTAATTTGTGTCTCCAAATGTCCTTCAGTGTGGGTCCATCCACTGGAGCCTGGTTAACCTACCAAGAGTCCCATCCTTCAAAGAGACTGTCCCTGCCCCTCCCAGCAGCCAAGGATTGCCACAGTTTGTTTGGGGTTTATTACCTACGTCCTCATGTCTATGTTGGGGTTTTGTCTGCTTTGATCTTGTATCGGACTTGTGTGTGCTGTTAGCATTGCTGTGAGTTCATATGAGTAACTGACCATTTGTCTTTAAAACTCTGTTTCCTCGGTCATCTACCACCTCTGGCTTTTGCAGTCCTTCTACCTCCTCTTCTGAAATGATCCCTGAACCCTGGATCGGGGTCCTATTCAGGGATAAGCACTCTGCAGCCTCTTGTTCTCTAGGCACAGGCTTCTTGAGAGAGTCTCTCTGAGGTGTCTTTACAATTGGCTACATACATGATTCTGTGGCTTTTGAAGTTGCATTTTTCAAAGAATGTAATTTATAACAGTTTAATCAGTTTTTTTTTTGTTTTGTTTTGTTTTGTCTTTTTGAGACAGGGTCTCCCTGTAGCCCCAGCTGTCCTGGAACTCACTATGGAGACCAGGCTGGCCTTGAACTCACAGAGATCCGCCTGCCTCTGCTTCCCAAGTGCTGGGATTAAAGGTGTGCGCTACCACGCCCAGCATAAGATTAATCAAAGTTTAAGTGACTAGAAAACTTGCTGTTGGTAAAGTACTTGGTACACCAGTATGAGTTTATTCCCTAAGGACTTAAAAAGCCAGGCACAGAGGCACATGCCTGCACTGGGAAGGAGGATCCCCGAGGCTCCCTGGCCAGCTGATCTTGTGGAATCAGGGAGCTCCAGGTTCAGAGAGGGACGTGCCTCAGAAATGAGATGGAGGGTAACTGAGGTGGACCCCACACCAACCTCGGGCCTCACACACACAGACACAACTGAGGTGGACCCCACACCAACCTCGGGCCTCACACACACAGACCCAACCGAGGTGGACCCCACACCCACCTCGGGCCTCACACACACAGACCCAACCGAGGTGGACCCCACACCCACCTCGGGCCTCACACACACAGACCCAACCGAGGTGGACCCCACACCCACCTCGGGCCTCACACACACAGACCCAACCGAGGTGGACCCCACACCCACCTCGGGCCTCACACACACAGACCCAACCGAGGTGGACCCCACACCCACCTCGGGCCTCACACACACAGACCCAACCGAGGTGGACCCCACACCCACCTCGGGCCTCACACACACAGACCCAACCGAGGTGGACCCCACACCCACCTCGGGCCTCACACACACAGACCCAACCGAGGTGGACCCCACACCCACCTCGGGCCTCACACACACAGACCCAACCGAGGTGGACCCCACACCCACCTCGGGCCTCACACACACAGACCCAACCGAGGTGGACCCCACACCCACCTCGGGCCTCACACACACAGACCCAACCGAGGTGGACCCCACACCCACCTCGGGCCTCACACACACAGACCCAACCGAGGTGGACCCCACACCCACCTCGGGCCTCACACATACAGACACAACTGAGGTGGACCCCACACCAACCTCGGGCCTCACATACACAGACACACAAGATTCAGCAAAGTTTTAAAATTAAGTCAAGTTTTAAAATTTTAGTTTGAAAAAAAAGCTAACAACTGTCCGTAACTCCAGTTCCAGGGAACCCAACAGCCTCTTCTGTCCTCCTCGGGCACTGCATGACACAGGTACACTTACCTATGTGCAGGCAATAACACTCATACATATAAAATAAAAATAATAAATATTTTTTTAAAAACACCGAGTTGGTTTACTTATTTCTTTTTATTTCCCTTTATAAGTAAGGAGGTTTTATGAGGCACATAGTTTAAATTTAGGGAGGAGTGTTGACACAGTTAAACTCAACCACAAACATTTTGGCCCTAAGTTAAACATGGTTCATTTGTTGTTTTTAACGTTCTTGTTTAAAAAGCCTTCATAAAGGAAAACCTGTTATCACTGCAACATCTTGGCTCTATGACTCTCAGTCATCAGGAAGCAAATGAGTTCTCAGGGTGAAGGGCATCTTTCCCTTTTATTTTTAATATTATTTTTATTTTATGTGTATGTGTGTATTGCCTGCATATAGGTAAGTGCACCCGTGTCGTGCAGTGCCCGGGGAGGTCAGAAGAGGCCGTCAGATCCCCTGGGACTGGAGTTACAGACAGTTGTTAGCTGCCATGTGGATGCTGGGATTCGAACCCAGGTTTTCTGCAAGAACAGTCAGTGGTCTTAACCTCTGAGCCATCTCTCCAGCCCCTTTCTTTTTATTTTTTCATTTATTTATTTCTATTTTCTGTGTATGAGTGTATTGCCTGCATATGTATAAGTGCACCATGTCGTGCAGTGCCTGTGGAGGACAGAAGAGGGCGGACCTCCTGAAACTGGAACTTGCTGATTCCACATCTCTCCAGCCCTTATTTATTTATTTATAGGAGGGGCACATGCACGTGTCTGGAGGTCAGAGGACAACTTCAAGGAGTCTACTCTCTCCTTCCACCATGTGGGTTATAGAGAACGGAACTTGGGTCATCCGACTTGGTGGCAGGTGCCGTTACCCACAGAGCCATCTTGCTGTCTCCTCCCTTCTGTTTTTTCCTGTCTTTTTATCCTGCCTGAGGAGGATCTCAGGTTCCAGGCCAAGAGCTATACAGACCCAGGAGAGAGGGGGAGGGAGAGGGAGAGGAGAGATGAAATCCCAGCAAACAAGCCTCACGTCTTGTGACTCTAGAGCTGGCCTCTCCCCTGTGTCCCGATTATTTCCTTGTATCCTGTGTTTATCTGTAATAAAACCTGAAGACCAGAGCCCGCACAGGCTCCTAGGATCCAGGTGGGTAGGCAGCTGTGACACCAGGTTACTGCCCCCTAGCAGTGTGTGCTAGTCCGTCCTTAAGCCTTCAAATAGGCACCAGGTGCTGGGTGTGGACAGGGGGAAGTTCAGGCCATGGGGGCTCCCAGCCTGGGAAGTGGTGTGTGCAGCTCTCACGGTCTTCCAAAGTTGATCGCCCTCTGGAGAGAGGCTGTCTGGTCTAGCTAAGTACTGCCATGTGTGTGCCTGGCCTGAGACTGGGTCGAGTCCATTTGAGGGCCATGTGGAGAGATTCCCATCACCAGGACTACCATGGCTGACACCAATGTGGTAGGGGCTGGCTTGGTTTCCTCTCCGCCAGCTGTTTTACTGAAGCTGGAGGCAGTCCCCTGTCCTGAGCACATGGAAGCCAGTCCTCCAGGCTGGATATCCACAGGCTACCAACCTCCACACCCATGCTCCCTGAGGACTCGACTGTCCTGTGTGGGGCAGACACAGCTATGTCAAGAGCTGGTTACAACACAGGGTGGCCTGGCCATCACAGAGTGCGGGACCAAGTATTGGGCTCTTGTCTTGGATGTGGGGTCATGTCCTGTCCAGGGGCACCTGTCTCCTGGATGCCCTGGCCACCTCCAAAGCGCAGAACCCTAAGAAAACACTGAGGGAAACTATTACTATGGGAGGAGGCAGCCAGACCCCACACTTGAAGCCAAGTGTGTCTAGCATTAAACCCCATGGGCCATCAACCAGTGGTAGGACCTGGCACTGCTGACCTAACCTGGGGCCCCTGTGTTCCATCTGTAAAATGTGTGTGGTGAGTAGTTGGAGGGTTTGCTTGGATAACTTGCACACTCCAGCAGGTGTCACCTTAGCTGAGCCCCAGCCCTGGGCCTCTTGGCCCTGACTCAGGCTGGGCTGGGCTGCTCTGAGACGGCCACAGCTGTGTCTGAGGGGTCCCAGTCCTGGGACTGGAGGCTTATACCTACCTCTGCTCCTCCAGGGGATGACCACCTGGGAAGACGAATCATCACATTCAGCTGCTGCCGGATGCCGCCCTCACACCAGCTCAACCACCAGCGGCTGTTGGAGTGAGTACCACCTTTCCCTCTGCCCTGTACATCCTCTCTATATCACTGTCTCTGTCTCAGCTTCCTGTGAGGACTTGGGGATGCACTGAGCTCTGCATCTCCTGAGTCTACTCCCGGGTCATCTGAGGAAGCGCTCATTACCAGGGCTACCCTGGCTGTCACCAGCATGTGGTATGGGGGTAGGGCTGGCTTGGTTCCCTCACAGCCAGTCGAGCTACAGGTACCAACCTTGGAAGCTGGGACTGACACGTGTTCTGGGTGCATGGAGGTCTGTTCACCAGACCCTGTGGCTGCAGGCTGCCAGCTCCCACCCTATGCTGCACCCCTAAATCTCACAGGGGCACACCAGTTCTGTGCGAGTGTCCCGAGGCTGCCATGTCAAAAGACCACAGCTTAAAGCAATAAAAATCTTCTTTCATGGCTCTGGAGAGTGATGGTCCAAACTTCAGTTGTGGGTGGGGTCCTTCTCCCTCCAGTGACCCCAGGCAGGTAGGCTTCTGGCCTCTTCTTCCTCCTCCTCCTCCTGGCCACTGACCAGTTTCCCTCTTGGCCTCTGTCTGTGTTATCTCCTCTTCCTAGGGGAATCAATTAATCTTAATTACATCTTTCAAGACCCAGTTTCCAAACTCAGCTCCATGTTGAGGCTCTGGGTGGGGTTGGGGGTCACTGTTAAACCCAGGACAGATGCAGGTGTCTCTGCTGTCCAAGTCTGTGCTCAGTACTTACTATGTCCAACACATTGGGTGGATACTGTGGTGGGCCCATCTGTGGACTGAGAGGACCTGTTCTGCAATTCGGGGTGATACCCATGACTGGGAAGTAACTCTGAGTCACAGGGTGTTGGGATACATTGATAACTGTGAGAAGGGTGCGGGAAGCTGTCCACAGCTTCCGTGCACCCAGCAGCAGCCAGGCCTGTGTGGCTCCAGAGTATGCTGGCCTGAGGGGGAGGAGGGATTTCTATCCCTACCTACTAGCTCAATGTCCCCACTGGATAAAGCTAACTTCTGACCACCCCAGCCCCAGATCTGGTCCCTTCCCCCACACTTTGGTCACCATGGCCCCTAGGATATTCCAGGCCCCAGGCCTCCATCTGTACCCTCCTTGCTTTAGCCCCCTGGCCTGGCCCCTTCTCCACGCCTGAGACACCTTCTGAGGTTACTTCAGCCTACCCCTCTGTGTCTAGAAGGCTCCTTACACAGCCTCTGTCTGGTGGCTACCCTCCACCTCATTCACTGCTCTCAGTTGGAGATCCCAGGTGGAGACTCAGTTCTGCAGCTCGGCCCCTGCTGATCTCCACACCTTCCCTTAGCCACATGCCCCTCCCATGGCCTCACTGGCCTTTCTTGCTCCAAGTCTCTGCTGGAATGCCAGCAGGTCCTGCAGCCTCCAGACTACTTCCTGTAACCCACCACCAGCACCACTATGATTGCACCCCCACCCCCC
>NW_008348199.1:1390298-1447092 GCF_000622305.1 Nannospalax galili | reverse complement strand
CTTTGCATTTGGGAGGTAACAATGCAGGAGCGGGGCCGGCCACCACCTTCATGTCACATATCCAAGTGTTATGACTTACCTCTCTTACCCATCAAGAACACAGAGGGTCACAGGTCATGGCCAGGGGCCCCCAACTCCAGATGACCAAAGGGAAAGGGTCATAGAAGGACTTGGGTGACCTTGGGCTTCTGGCTTCAGTAGAATCCTCTGACATCAGCCTCCAACATGGTCCATTAAAGATCTCCCCACAGCTATTGAAGCTTGCCAGCACTGTTGCTGTGTAGTATTGATGGGATCCTGGGTGCACGTACATGGTCCAGGTGATCAAGGCTGCCCCACAAGATGCTCAGCTGATGAGCGAGTGAGCAGCCTCCAGCCTACACTTGACATTTAGGGAGTGTACAGGGTGAGGGACTTTTGTTCCAGAGGAACTCAGATCCCAGATCTCTAGCTAAACACATTCCCACACCAGACCCTCGGCTTGGATAACAGGACTTAGGGCAGTGCTCCCCAAGGTGCCAGCATGGGGTCAAGCATCGGAACCTCCTGTGGAGCGTGGGGAGAAGTGGGGCACGACTGCTGGATGGGCGCAGAGCTTTTCTTCAGTGAGAGTGTCTACAACTGATGGTAAGAGTGTGTTGTTGACTGGGCTGTGTAACGCTGCATCACCCCCATTGATATGGTTAACTTTGCTGTGTGAATTTTGCCTCGACTGAAGAAATTAGCAAAGCCTGTTAATGCATCTACCCAGAAGCAGTAAGCGTGGCCTCCATCAACAATTCTGGGGCTTTTCACTGTACCAGGGCCCCCAGATGAGAGTCTCCCACCCAGCCAGTGCTGTCTAAACAGCATGTCTCCCAAAGACGGGACGACTTCTGATTAATTTATTTTTATTTTATGTGTGTGTGTCTGTAAATGCACCATGTGTGGTGCAATGCATGCAGAGGCCAGAAGAGGGCATTGGATACTCTAGTAATGGAGTTGTTGATGGTTGACAGCCACCATGTAGGTATTAGGAGCTGAACTTGGGTCCTCTGCAAAGGCAGCCAGTGCTCTTAACCACTGAGCCATGTCTCCCACCCTGGGACATCTTCTGATTCACACAGGGATACCCTGTGGGCTTTGCTTTGACGGGAAGATCCTGAGGCTTCCCCTTCTTTGTGCCTTTACTCCAACCTCCATCTCACTCTGCAAATGCATGGCCCTCTTGTGGCCAGATGTACGCTCCTATTTTGGACACTGGTGAAGAAAGAAGTCCATGTCTTTGAAGCAGAACCAGCAATTTAGTTAACAGCTTCCTATGCTGGGTAAGCTGGCAGATGCACCTGACCCTCCTGAGCTCCACACTCCAGTGGAAAGAGGGCAGAGTGGAGACAACGTGGCAGCCAGTGGACAGAAGCCACTTGTGGTAGAGTAGGAGGAAGTTGAACAGACATGTCCCTCATCTCTAATCCCTGAAGAAGGCATTTGAGAAAGAGCTCACAAGCCACCATCCTTGGCAGCAACTGGATGTTGGTGGCAGCTTGGGATTGTCTACTATGAGACTTGGTCTTGCTTCGTTGGAGGTCTGTCTCCAGGTTGGAAGCCCTGGGTGGATCTCTGCAGGCAACCTGATTGAAGGTGGCCTTGAATTATGCCCGTGGCTCAGCCCAGAGGGCGCTGGGCACGACATGATAGAGGATGTTCCACATGGACGTTGCTTCCATCTCTGAGATGATCGTACGTACAGTGTAAGGTCAAATTCAGGCCATTTTTACCTCGAAGCTGACAGGCTGGATGCAGGCAGGTGGCAGAGATGGCTTGGCGTGAGACTCCTGGGTGGGGTCTGATCCAGGCCACTCCATTTGGATCTGGAGAGTGGGGACAGTCATCGAGTCTCAGGGAGTTCTGGGGAGACATTGAGTGGATGTGTTGGATCAGATGGTTTGGGTGGGCTCTCTGGTGTCATTTCAGAATCAAAAGAGTAGAGAGGAACTAGTATGCTCTCACAGTAGGTGACAATCCCACCAGGGCTACCAGGTGTCTTGATGAGGACTGGCTGGTGGGGCACCAGCAGACCAGCTGGAGTTCGCCCTCTGGAGGTCCTGGAGGCCTGTCCCCATAGGTATCTGGCCACCATCATCAAAAGCCCCACTGCCTTTCCAGGTGGGTGGGCAACAAGATGTGCCTCTCATTGATGACATCGGGTGACCCACAGTGATGCTGAGGCAGTGTTTGTTCTCTGGCTATGAGGGGAAGGGAGATGGAGGGCCACACAGCTCTGAGCAGTGCTTGGGAGGCCTATGTGGGGTTGGTCAGGGGACAGGAGCAGAGCAGAGTCAGGGTTCTACCCTTACTGTGGGGAGCACACAGAGAGCAGGAAGGTGTGCTTCCGGAACTATAGCAGATGGGTAGGGAGGTCATAGTGCTGGGGCAAGGACAAGGCTGGCCCTGGGTTTGAATCTCAGCCCCTCCTCAAACAGTTTGCCATGTATCCCATGACAAATGGGTAGCAGTAAGTACCACAAATATGGTGGTAGAAAGTAGTAGAATTTTATTCTCTCCCAATTCTGGATGCCAGAAATAGAACATTGAGATGTGGGGTGGACTGTGCTCCCTCTAGTGCTCTCTACAGGGGATAGCCAGTCCCTTGTCACCGCTAGCTCCCACTGGGTGCCACCGGGCAAATCTTCCTGTTTGGGGCTGCGTTCATTCTACTGTACCTCCTTCTCCACGAGGTCCCTCCCTCTGAGTTTCTTCCTTGTGTCTCCTTCCTGCCAAGCCATGGAGGGATCACCCATAAGAGCTCTCCTGGTGGTCCAACATTCATCCCATCTCTCAAAACCCTTAATTCATCTGCAAAGAACTTTCTTCGAAATTCAGTCACAGGCATGCGTTCTGGAGGTTTGCTGAGATGTGTTTGGGAAAGGCTTCACCCTGCCATGTCCACTTACTAGCTGTGTAAGTGGACATGGTCAGTGTTAGGTCAGTGAGCTAACATCTCTGAACCTCAGGTGTCACCTGAGGAACAGGGACTGGGCCTTCACATGGCTCTGGGTATGATCCCAAGTGTGGCTTGGTGCCGGCACCTGCTAGGTGACCAACAGCTTTGGCTCCAGGGAAGCCTGCAACTCTGTGTCGAGCACATGATTGTCCTAATGGAATGCTGTGTCTTGTGCCCAGGTATCTGAAGTTCACACTGGACCAGTGTGTGGAGAACGACTATACCATTGTCTATTTCCACTACGGCCTGAGCAGCCAGAACAAGCCGTCCCTGGGCTGGCTCCAGAATGCCTACAAGGAGTTTGACCGGAAGTGCGTACAAAATGCTGGGGGTGAATGGCGGGGGGAGGGGGGTCACATGCTATACAGTGGGAGAGGACAGCTGCTGGGGTCCATTTTAGAGGTAGAGAGCTTCCAGTTGGAAGGTCACAGAATCTCTCAACATTTCTGTCCTGGTGTTGAGGTAGAAGTGTGAAATGTAGCTGGGGGGTTTGGCATCTGGGTGATGGGCAGTGACTGGTGAATGGTGACAAAGTGAAAGGTGATATTTGCAGACAGAAGTTGGAGGCCATTCATGTCCAATGCAAACAGCTGTTCCCGCCCACACTGAAAGGCATCAGGGAGCAGAGCTGCCAGGGGTGGGGACAAAGTGCTGACTTCCCACTCAATGGTCATTTAACCTGGGCCAGAGGGCACCAGGCGGTTGGAGGAGTTGTGCCTGTGGTTTTCAGACTGTCTGATGGGAGGAACTAAACTTTGCAGTCTTTTCACTCTCAGCAGGGTATAGTGACTGATTGGGGACAAAGTGCTGACTTCCCACTCAATGGTCATTTAACCTGGGCCAGAGGGCACCAGGCGGTTGGAGGAGTTGTGCCTGTGGTTTTCAGACTGTCTGATGGGAGGAACTAAACTTTGCAGTCTTCCTTTTCACTCTCAGCAGGGTATAGTGACTGATGCACGTCTGGGATCCCAGCACTCAGGAGGTAGAGGCAGGAGGATCAAGAGTTCACGGTCATCCTGGGCTACATAGTGAGTTTGAGGCCAGGCTGGGTGACATGAGACTCTGTCTCCAAAAAAAAAAAAAAGCTTTTCCCATTCTCCAGGAAAGGCAAGTGGGGGCAAGGGTAGGGTTACACACGGTCATCCTGGGCTACATAGTGAGTTTGAGGCCAGGCTGGGTGACATGAAAGGCAAGTGGGGGCAAGGGTAGGGTTACGGATCTTGGCTCCAGAGAAACAAAGAAGGGGACACCCTAGGCAGCAAAGTAGCCAACCCTGGGGTGTTTGAAGATGATGAGTCCCTAGAGGCTTTGTGAGTGGAGATCCAGCTCTGAGCAGCGCCATCAGGTGGGATTTGTGCAGGGGAGCTCCCGCTCTGCTTCTGTGCCCTGGCGGAAGCCTGCATTCTTTCTCCACTTATGGCTGTCAGCCTCCAAGCCAGGTCACAGTTGCTAGGGACCCTTATGAGCATTCACTACTTGCTTTCAGGGATAGTGCCCTGCCTGAGTCTTCTGGTTGCCGTCTCTTGGGTGGTAGGGGGCAGCTCCGAGGCTCCACTGACCTGCAGTCAGTTTTTTAAGTGCAATTCATCAGTGACTCTTAGGTGAGATCCACTGAGGTCATGTGACCTCAACAGGGATGGGTGACTTCATGTGTCATTCAGTGGAGCCTAGCCATTATGATCAGTCATCATTCACTACTCACGTGATGAAGATTTGCCTCCATAGGAACCCTTCACCTGGCCCCGGGGTCCTGTCTCGCCCCTTCCAGCACAGGGTACTCTAGCCTCTTGTCTTTCTGGCCCCAGCCCCAGAACCTGCTGTTTTTCCCAGGAATCCTCGCAATTCCTGGAGACTGGTGTTTGGAGAACCAGTCTTGTTGCTCTAGGCTCCCAGGGATCCCAGGTCCCCTCTGCGGATGGGATTAGGTCAGACACGGGTCAGCCTTGTGCATTGCTGTCTTTGCACATGTTGGGAGTTGGAAGTATTGAAGCAAAATCATAACTCTCACCTCAGAGTGGATAAGTGATGGTTTATTCCGGAGCCAAATATGAGCGACCATGGCCCGGGCACACAGATCCAGGTTGCCCCGAATTCCATGTTCCAGTGTCAAAAAGCAGTCTTATGGGGTTTTTATAGTAACAGAACAAAGAAAAGTCATAAATCAAGAGACTTTTCAAATATACTGATGGAAACATTGAGTAGGCAGGCTAGCAAAGCAGGGGGACGGGGACGGGGTCTACTATAGGTCTCAGATGCTATCTGATGACATTCTTAGCTTTTTGGTTGGTGGGACCTGGTAGTCTGCTAAGCTAATACATTCCAAAAGGTTTTTATGTGTTAATCACGGGATGTTAAGTCAGAAACAGAGATGGGTAAAGAAATGACTATTTAGGGGCTAAAGGTAGCCTGAGATCAGTGGTAATTAGGCTCTGGACCTGCAGCATTCCAGACTCTCCACAGTCTCTGGGGCACTAATCAGTCATCAGTCAGTCCGCCTTGTAGGAAATTCAGTCCAAGATGTGGAATTTCCTGGGAACCTTTTGTTCACAGGAGTTAGCCAGAGTCCTGCACCTGTGCACCCACTCCAGCTCCCTGCTCTGGTTATTTTTTGTTTTGTTTTGAGATAGGGTCTCACTATGTAGCTCTGACTGACCCAGAACTCTCTATGTAGACCAGGCTGGCCTGTGACTCGCAGAGATCTGCCTGTCTCTGGCTCCCTAGTGTTCTTGACTCCTCCCCGGTGCACCTTTCTCCTCCAGGCTGACTCCCTCACCTCGGACATCCTTCCACCCTCTGCTGTGCTAGGCCACCTGGGTGCTCTGTTCAGACCCTTCCCTTGCTCTGTCTGAGCCCCACTCTGTCCTTAGCTCCCAACGTGGGGTCTGGTGGGTGGTGCGCTGCTGAGGCTTACAACTCACCGTCTCTCAGACTGGCTAGGAGCCTTGACAGGGATCTGTGGAGGAAATCCTGCCACAGTGGCTGAGTCTAAGGTATCGATGTGACATCACATGGATGTCATGAGAAGAACCCAGAGGATGTAGTCTGGCTGTGTCCCGCCACACAGATACAGCAGACAAAAATAAACTCAAGTGCACAGGAAATAATAGGTATAGTGACATTGAGCTCGAGTGCTTTCCCTTTGTGTTTAGTGTAATTTTATGTTGATAGGACCTTGGCTCTTTTCATAGCTGGTCTCAGTTTTCTAGAATGTTGGATGGGCCCTTGTGTGTGGGGGCAAGAACTGGCATCAGCATACACCAGCTGACCCAACCCTGGGCCGTGCTTCTGTGAAGCCCCCTCTGCCTCTGGGCAGACATTCTTGTAGGTCACAAGGTCCCCTGCTGTAGTCTCTTTGTCCAGCATACAGATGGCTTCATCGTCCTAGGTGGATGCCTGCCTTGTTGAACTTGAGGACTCTAGACCAAGATGTTCTAAAAGTGGGGCTGGAGTGAGGGAGGCTGAGGAGCCTGGTGTCATCCAGGGTGCCGTGATATACCATGACCCCTTCACTTGGTGTTCAGCCACCAGCTTTTATGGTGCTGGCGAGCTTGCCGCTGCCAGCCTGCCCCCCCCCACTCCCCACCAGTCCTTGGGTCCCTGTTGGTGTGCACTCTGGGCAGCTGTAATTCTGACAACTGCAACCAGGTCATCCTGGTTTGGGGCTGTGCTCCATGTCCCGAAGAGTGCCCACAGTCACGGCCTTCACCAGCACTGCAACCTGCAGTGGACAGTCCAGTATGGAGGATCTTATTGGAGTTTGAACACCTTCTGTGTTGTGTGTGTGTATGCATGTGGTTGTGCCTGTGTGTACGTGTGTGCACAGAGCATATGCAGGTGCACGTGGGCGTGCATGTGTGTGTGCACGTAAAGTGCACATGTATATGTCCAGATGTATGGTGTGTGCACAGAGCATATGCAGGTGCACGTGGGCGTGCATGTGTGTGTGCATTTGTACATACAGGTGCACGTAAAGTGCACATGTATATGTCCAGATGTATTGTGTGCATGCGTGTGTGTTTGTAGGTGTGCCTGTGTGTATGTGGGTCACGTGTGTGTACATGTGTATACAGGTGCACATGCATGTGCAAGTGTGCGTGTGTTTGCAGACACACGTGTGTATGTCTGTGCATGGGAGGGGAGGTCACCCTTGGCTGTCGCTCCTCTTTAAGCACCATCCACCTTAATTGTTTTAGACTCGGTCCCTCGCTTGGCTAGAACTTCCCGGGCTAGGTTGGCTGGTCAGTGAGCCCCAGGGATCTTCCTGCCTCTGTTTCCCCAGCACTGGGATTACTAGCGGTTGCCACCACACCCAGCTTTTCTTAGCTGGGTCCTGGGGTTCATAGCCAGTTCACCAGTTGAGCCATCTACCCAGCCCTCTCCTATTCTGGGTTTCGATCCACATCTTTCAGCTGAGCCTGTTAGAAATGGGAGTGTGAGGCTTGCGGTGAGAAGAGTGCTATGCATCTACTTGGTGTGGGAGGCATTAGAATTGGGGGGCCTGAGCACCTCATCTTTCCCTCCTCAGGTACAAGAAGAACCTGAAGATGCTCTATGTCGTGCACCCCACCAGCTTCATCAAAGTGCTGTGGAATATCTTCAAACCCCTCATCAGGTGAGTGTGCTGCCCCAGACCCTCAATAGTCTCCAGGACCAAGCAGTTCTCTCTCTGAGATGCCCTTGGGTCTTCTCCAAGTCACATGCTCACCCAGGTCTGATGCCATGTCAGAGCTTGGTGTTTCAAGTGACCTGAATGTCCACCCTCTGTAGCTCCCCAAGGTCACTCTCTGGCTCATAGAGCGCAGAAGCAGTTTTCTCGTCGGGGATGGGTTCCAGCTCGTGCTGCGGGACATGGGTGGTTTCCACCCTTTCCTCAGGGGTTGTACCAAGGCAGCCTGTCCCCTGCAGCTGAGTCACATGGTAGGGATGCTTAGCCAAGCTTGGTGCCCTGGTGTTTTCTTAGGATTGGTCCTGTAGGCACAACTGACCCTCCGGATACAGGGAGACCATCCTGCTAAGGTTCCTGCTGCAGCCCCTGCTGGTGTAAACCTCATGGTGTGGCCCACAGCCCTGGCTGTACAGGACTTCCAGGGGCAGGCCAAGGGCCAGACCCTTTTCTGGAAGCACAGGGTAGATGCCCCAGGCCCAATTAGCCTTTTACCACCTGCACCCCGAGCAAACTGCCCATAAACCTGGGGGCTTCTGTTGACTCCTTACCTCTATGTGTGGACTTTCTCAGTGAGCAGTGATTTTGCTCCACTACTGAGAGGCATTTAAGGGATTAGTGAGGCCTGGCCCCTCCAGAACCCTGTGGGCATCTTCACTTTTTCTCCATTTGGCCACAGTCTTCAGGCACAAACTGCACCCAGTCACATGGTAGGGCTCCACCTGGGAGGGCCCAGGTGTGCATGGGCGTGTTGATACACTCAGATGAGGCAGTGACATCTGAAGAGGGAACAGCAGTGTCCCAGCAGGCCAGGAGAACTCAAGAGGGCTTCTAAGAGGAGTGTTTGAGTGCAGGGAGGCTGCACACTCAAAGGAATGGTCAGCGTCCCCTGGTCACTCCACACGTGGCCCTCACAGATCTTCACTGCGTTCTCCCCCACCATATCCCCCTCACCTCCTTCCACCTGTCTACTTCCACCCATAGTGGCCCAGAGGCCTGTTACTAATGCACATGACTTCCCCAAGCCCACAGCTACCATGGGAGGTGCATGCTATGCTCTGTGTATAGGTCAGAAAGCAGGCAGAGTTGGGGTGAACCAGGTTCTGTATCTATTCTCCATGTTCCCGTTTCCCCTCTGACTCCAGGAGGCAGCCAAGCCTACCAACAGCAAGGAGAGCTTGGGTTCTCCCAGATCCCTCCCCTTCGAGCTGCCTCCTGACAGCTAAGTTGTGCATCTCATCCTGCTGTGTCCCCAGATCTCTGTCAGCACATGTGGCCATTGGAGCACTGTGGGCAGCTGCAGTCCTCAGGGGTCTGTGAACCCTTCTTCATCAGAAAATGAATATTCCTAGAGGTGTCTGCACTCAGATCCTGGAGCCTGCAAATATGTCACTTTCCCAGCACAGGGGCTTTGCAGATGAAATTAAGCCTAGGGCCCAAGGTGATTGTTGGGCTCCTTAACAGAGAGGCTTTCCCAGTGAGGTCAGAGGAAGAGGGTCAGAGATGCTATACTCCTGGCTTTTAAGATGAAGGCAGAGCCACATGCCTAGGAATATTAGCACCTCTGAAACTGGGAGAGTCAAGGGATGGGATTCACTTGGAGCCACCAGGGCAGTAAGTAGCCCTGCCCGGCCCTGGACTTCCCCACTAGGACCATGATAGCTCTGACCAGGACCCAGGGGAGTGTGCACTGCTATCACAGTAAGCCATCTCATGTGCCCTGGGACCCTGGCAGCTGCCCCCTGAGGATCGCCTTGTCTATGCTTTGGGACCCCACCACTGTGTGCTACACTCCACATGCCCCGACTCCCACATACACACATTCCACACTCCACACACACACTCCACATGCCCCCACTCCCACATACACACATTCATTTGCACTCAGAAACACATCCCATCAGCAAACCCTGCCCTGCCTCAAGCCTCATCCCACACTCCCAGCCTGCCCCCTTGCAGCTCAGCCTTCCTTCCCCATGGCCCTCAGGTTCAACAGAATGTGGCCTGAGTCACCTCAGAAACACAGATACCCTGGTGCCTAGATCTTCCCAGTCCCCAGCTGCTGGCATCGTCTTGCAGGGAAGGGACCACGTGACTCTGACAGATTCAGCTGGAAAGGTTTCCTCAGATGACTGAAGACCTTTCATTTAGCAGCGTCCCCTGCAGACCTGCTCCTGGGGGATGGTGGGTCCCTGTGAACTGGGACCAGTGCTCCAGGCCATACTTGACAGATTCGGTAGTGGGGAAGCCAAGATCAGCCCTGGATGTTCTCTGTACATCACTCACCTAGAAAAGCCTCTCTCTAGAAACCTAAAAGAGGAGGGAAAGTTCACCCGTGCCCTCTCTACCACTGCCTGGAGGCTCTGGTAATTTGGTTCTGTGGGCAGCCTACCCAGGCTTGTCCTGTCCCACTGGCCGTCCATCACCAGGGCAAGAGATGCAGACACTCTGCCTCAGTTCCCCCCTATGGCTGACCACACTGCTTAAATCTTTTACATCATCAAAGCTGTCACTGACTTGGTCAACATAAACCAGAAATGGGCCTGCTGGGTGCCACTATGCGCTCAGTGTTAGTGCTGGTATTACTCTAGAATGTTTTCAACTATTCATACTTTGTAACTGAGTTATTATACTATCACTTAATGTGCCAGGCATGCCACTTATGAAATCAGCCATGTCTCTCTGTTTCTAAGCAGGGGAGGTTGATGTCAGAGGTTATGTGGCTTGCCCGGGTCACACAGCAAGGCAAGAGACTCAGGGCTGGGGTTCAACTCTGCCAAGCAGGTATAACGGTCATCCTGTGCTCTTGTTTCATTCTATCGCTGTGATGAAACACTCTGACCAAAAAAAGCAACTTTCAGGAGGAAGTGGTTTATTTCCCCTTATAGAGGTCACAGTCCATCACTGACGGAAGTCAGGGCAAGAGCTCAGGCAGGAACTTGAGGAAACTTAGAGAAGTGCTGCTTGATGGTCACTTCCAGGTGTGTGTTCAGCTGTCTTTCTACTACAGCCCAGGCCTACCTGCCCAGGGAATGTCACCCACCATGGCCTCGGCCCTCTTGCACCAATTACCAATCAAGACAATCCCCTGCAGATGTGCCCACAGGCCAATCTGACCTAGAAAATTCCTCAATTGAGACTCCCTTCTCAGGTGACTCTAGGCTGTGTCAAGGTGATAGTCAAAGCTGTCTGGGACACATGCCTCTGGCACCAGGCTTGGCCGTACCAGATCCAGGACTAAGGTCTGCTGCCTGTTGGTTATGTGGCCTTGGACAGCCATGCGAATCTCTCTGAGTTTTGAAATCCTCATTTTAGAATGGAGGAAGTGAATAGGAACACTGGCTCTTGCTGTGCGTGTGTGTGCATACATGTACATGTGAGCCCTGGAGACCAGCCCAGACCTCCTGACTCAATTTCTCCTGGGGCTTGAACCTGATAGCTTCGGCTCACAAACTCTGGCGATTCAGCCCCACACCTGCACTAAGGCCCTTCCAAGGGAGTGACAGGACAGAACAGGCCTGCATGCCCCCACTGTCCTGGGCTCCAGCAGGTGCCTGGCTCACAGGAGGGGTTGGGCAGTCAGAGAAAAGTGGTGTGTGACTCTAGGGTGGGAATGGGTGGCACGGGAGGCCCCCGCAGCACTGAAGCAGTCATCGCTGTGTGAGCCATTCCACAAGACAGCCAGGCCCCTAGCAGCCACCGGTGAGACCCTCTTGTTTATCACACAGTATCAACAAGCACTTCCCAGCCCAGGGTTCAGAACCTCTACGTCCTCAGAGCAGAGGCCAGACTGTCCCTGAGTCGTGTGCCATCTGAATGGACAGGTGGCAGGGTGAGGATATCCCGCAGGACAACCCAGTCCTTTCCTCTGTGCCCAGGGTCTGGCCTCTGGTGCATTGGGTGCTTGTAGCTCTCCCAGAGCTCTCCCAGAGCTCTCCCAGAGTCCTTAGCAGCATTCTTACGGTTTGTGAAAGCCACTGCTGATCCACCTTTGTCCGCTAGGGGGAGCCAGTGCACACAGCTCAGTCTCCCCGGGTGCAGGCAGAGGCTGGAGCTGCAGCTGGGCTCAGTACTCAGCTTCCTCCAGTGTCCTCACTGTCACCATCCTCCTGGTTGTGGTCTGTTTTGGCATTGGTAAGCCGGAAAATGTTAACCCCTTGATTCGTGCAATGCTGAGAACGTATGAATCCTTACCTCAGCACTGGCGGACTGTAGTAACAGTAACAGAGTCTGGCCTTGCTGCTGGGGAACTTGCCTTCTCTGGGCACTGCAGTTCAGCAGATTCATAATTCTACATCCTAAATGCACACAAGGAAATGGCACTGTTCTAGGAATTAATGAAACTGGGGCAGGAAAGACACTCAGCAGTTAAGAGCACTGACTGCTTTTGTACAGGATGTGGGTTCAGGTCCCAGTACATGCTTGGAGACCCACAACCACCTATAACTCATTTCAGGGGAGCCAGTGCCCTCTTCTGGCCTTCCCTGGCACTGCAAGCCTGTGGTACACTTACATACATGCAGGCAAAACACTCAGAGGCATAAAAATAAATCTTTTTTTAAAAATAACTGGCGAAATAAAACTATAGTGAATTTTGCAGCCGAGGAAACAGATCTTGTTAATTAACAGTAATGGCCAGAGAAGGACTGTCTGCAGGAAGTGCAGGTGGCCTCACATTGTCACCTAGGAGGAAGAGCCACATTCAGAGGGTCCCATGCCCTGGCAGGTCAACTGGCTTGTCCTGGATTCTTTGGAGAAGATGGAACTGTCTGGAGGAGCCTGTTCTGGGTCTCCAGAGACACCCCTGGGGAGTTTCTCATGGATCCTGCCCAAGGAGGGGAGATGGCGCAATGCATCATCCCAGGCCCACCCCACCCACTTGGGACCATGAGGCACTGTCCAGGGCAGGCAGGCTTGGCCATCAGTCCTTTGAGCCTGGCACACTGTGGTGGATAATGTCGACTGTCAGCCTGACGGGATCTAGAATCACCTGGGAGACTGGCCTCGGGGCACGGCTGTGGGAGATTATCTTGGGTGTGTTCATTGAGGTGGGAAGTCCGGGCTACTGTGCGTGGCACCATTCCCTGGCTGGGACCCTGGAATGTGTGAGTGGAGAAGGAGATGAGCAGCAGTATGCATCATCCTTTCCTGCTCTGACTATGGATGTGATGTGACCAGCTGCCTCAAGCTCTTGCCGCCTCGACTTCCCGCCACGATGGTCTGTCCCTTGGACTGTGACTAAACCTTTTCTCCCTGGAGCTGCTTCTGTCAGGCTATTTTGTCACAGCAACAGAAAAGAAACTAAGACACGCCCACCTTGACACTGAAATGAGATTCCTGGGGCTCTTGTACTGTCTCTATGTAAACTCACAGCAGATTCAAATTGGAGATACATATTTGCTTAACGCAGCTGAGCCTCACGTCTTGAGTCTCCTCCATGTGTGGCTTCCCTTACACGAGGGTACACTCGAGGGTTAGGAGAGTGCCACACAGCCCCAGCTCCCTGGAGCCCCCAACTCCAGCATCTCTCCTGCTTCTTCCACAGTCACAAGTTTGGGAAAAAAGTGACCTACTGCAGCTACCTGAGTGAGCTCCGGGAACACCTCCAGTGTGACCAGCTGCTCGTCCCTGTGGAGGTCGTGCGGTGAGTGTCCCCACTTCCCTGGGCTGTGGATCTGAGGCCCGGCCCACTCATGTCAAAGACTCGGTTTCTACACACACATCCAGCCAGATGAACCCAGAAATCCACAGCATCCACACATGCACAGGAGGACTTGAAGGCTGCTTGAGGGTGGGAGGCTCTTCTCGCTGTCAGGGCAAAACTGATTAAAAACACGCCTAGACTTGGGTTTGTGGTTCTGCCTCTGAGCAGGAAATGAAAGGCATTTCCCTGGTGTGCAGATGAACCGTGTGTGGAATGTAATGTTCTTGGGGCAGCGCTGGGCCTCTGGAAACAGCCAACAGTGTTTCATTCACCTCTTGCTGAATGTGTCACTGGGTGTCTGGGAGCACGGCTGGCGATGAGCAGAGCAGCCCTGGAGGAGCAGAGCAGCCCTGGCCTCAGGGGCTCCTGAGCCTGGCCCGACTCCTACTGCCCTTGACTCTTCTGAGGTCCCAGCATCTTGCCCAGAGTGTCTGCAGGGGTAGGAGGCAGAAACCGTGCAGGGTGTGGAGGGGCTGAACTAGTGGGGTTCAGTAGTCAGTGATGAGAGGGGAATAAGCACTAAACTCAGCCAACAGGACTGGTGGTGACGGAGTAACCTGGGAAGGCTTTTAGGAGGAGGTGACTTTGGATGTGGTTTCAGTGTTTCCAGTAGAAGGAAATGTTCCCAGCTCTCCTGCAGACATGTGGTGTGAACTACTGGCAGGGAGACATCCCATGTGGAACTGGATGTTGTCTTGGGCAGATGAGGAGGGTGACTTTGGAGGAGTGTAAACTGGGCTCCGAGGTGTGGGATTCATAAGGGGGTTCAGCCATAACTCAGAGAAGCTGCTTGTCCCAGGCTGCACAGGGCTCCTTTGGGACTCAAGAAATCATTTTGATGTCCTTGGGGAAATGGTCTGATCTAGTGACAAGGAATAAGGCCGGACAGGGCAGAGGCGCCTTCTAAGACACCCAGCTCAGGCTAGTCAGAGGCCATCAGGCCAAGTCTGAGATCTGCAGGAATGTGCTAGTGGTGGTAGCACCCAGCATGTGGTCCTGTGAATGAGAGAGGAGAGGGGATGAGGCTCAGGACAACTGGGCCTTCCAGAGTGTCCCAGGGACACTGCAGCAGGACCCAGAGGACACACAGATTCTGGTTCTGGTGGGAGCCATGGGTCTGGGTTTGGTTACCATGCCTTGTGACTATGGGACTCTGAAGTCACTGGCTTCAGGGGCTGGACAAGGTATGCAGTCCTGGATCCTGGCTGTGACATGTCATCAGGGCTCAGTTTCCTCTTCTGTAAAGTGGGTGGAGTAATCCCTCACTGTAGGGCGCTGATGTGAGGGGGAAAGGCATCCCTTTGAACTGCTATAGACAGGGCACTCACAAGTAATGACTGTAGGGGTAGGTCGCTCCCACACAGCCACAGGACCCCACCTGGCAAGCCCCTTTCTCCACCGACCTTCCTTGGCTCAGCAGCTCCTGCCTCTTGTGGGTCCCTGTGATACATTCTTGCAGTCCCATCCCCTGTTACTGACTCATGCATGAGCTGGCCACTCACTCCCCATTTCCTGGCTGGCTCACTGCTATCCCCAGCACAGAGTGGGGCCTCCAGGGCCTCTGTGTATGGTTGCCTGCTTGCAGGGAGGGAAGGAAGGAGATCGTAGGTGATAGGCATAAAGTGGCCTTCACTCATCTGCTCACGCGTGCCCTTTATGTGTGTTCTGCGTGCTTTAACTGAGCGCATTCTGGGCACTGAGGATACAGGCATGAACAGAGCAGGAAAGCTTTCAGCATCCAGCTCCAATGCTAAGCTCAGGTGCTCTAAGACCAGATGGTGGCCACGCCCACTCCTGGGCTGACCTTGTGGCTGGGGGTTGCGGGAGTCCTCCTCCACTGATTGTGGCAGGACCACCCTCGCTGGGTGCTCACAGGAGAAGCTGAATGCTTACCTGGAGTTGGACTACCCTCCTGTCTTTTTTGTGAAACTGTAATGTGGGGAGTTGCCAGAATCTGAGTGTGTGTGTGTGTGTGTGTGTGTGTGTGTGACAGACAGAGAGGTGAGGGGGAGAACTCAGGTCCCCACATAGCACCTGAGATGGCTTCCATTGCCTGAGGGCTGCCCCCTGTGAAGTGACCCTCTCCCATTGTGTCCACAGGTATGATGAGAAATTGCAGAACCTGCACAAAGGCCAGCTGCCCCCTCCCACCAAGACTCCACCGCCGAGGCCACCTCTGCCCACACAGCAGTTTGGTGTCAGTCTGCAATAGTAAGTGAGGTGGGCTACCCTGCTTCTTCAGTGCTGGGACCCCTCTGTGTCCAGGGAGGTTCCCCCAAGCCTTGGCCTCCAGTGGCCAAGCCTAACCTATAGGAGGTGAAGGGCCAGGTCCCCACTGAGGCTGGTGCCCACTGCTGAGCATGTGTCCAGGCAGAGGACAAGGCCTTCTGCCCAGCTCACCCTGCAGCTCTAGCTCTCTACCCTCCAGGCCCTTGACTGGGCTTCTCCTGTCTCCTTCCAAGTCAGGCTTGCTCAAGGGACTTGCTTTGGTCAATGAAACAGCAACAGGTGCAGGGTGTGTCATGTCAGGAGGCTGCACTGAGAGCCAGTGTGCTCATCCACCTGTCCAGACAGTGCTGGTCCCCCTGCCTCCCTGAGTCAGTGCAGGAGAGGCTGTCACAGTAGCTTAAATCCTCCCTCTTTGACTAGCTGCGACCCCAGCCTACCTCTCCCCTCCTCTCTGCTTATGTCTTAATTTCTGGAATGAACCAGCTGGATCGTGCAATCTTTTCTCTTCAGTGGCTTCCTGCAGACTGGTCTGTGTCCCACCTGTTTACCACGTCAGCTTCATCCTGATCATCCCAAACCCTGTCTTCCAAAACTTCCCTGGGGCCTGATCCAGATTCCCAGGCGCCTCCCCTCTGGAGTTTCTCTCTTTTTGTGTCCCCTGCCCTGGTTGTAGACCAGAAAATCCTAGTGTGTGTGTGTGTGTGTGTGTGTGTGTGTGTGTGTGTGTGTTGTATGTGTGTGTGTGTGTATGTGTGTGTGTTTAACTTTATTATTTTTGTTTTATGTGTATCCATGTATTGCCTGTGTGTAGGTAAGTGCACCTGTGTCATGCAATGCCCACAGAGGACAGAAGAGGCTGTCGGATCCCCTGGGACTGGAGTTTCGGACAGTTGTTAGCTGCCATGTGGGTGCTGGGATTCGAACCTGGGGTCTTCTGCAAGAACAACCAGTGTTCTTAACCACTGAGCCATCTCTCCAGCCCCAAAATCCTACATGTTTTAACCTAGAGGAGCTGCAGCATTCAGGTTGATCCACACTGTCCATGTTCAGGAAGAACGGGGCCTTCAAGGTGGAGGGTTAGCTGAGAGAGCCACGCTGTCTGGAGGCCTGTGAACCCTGCAGAGCCACCTCTGTCTCCTCTACGAAAACGGAAAAATGAGGGCTGATGGGGGCGGCGCGGGGAGACTAGCGAGATAGCTTAGTAGGTAAAGGTGTGCTTGTAATCCCAGCTCTGCGGAGGCAGAGACGGGCAGACCTCAGGGCCCAGTCAGCCTAGCCTAATCAGCAAGTCCCAGAGACTCCATCTCAAAAAACAAGGTGCACCGGTGGCTGGTGAGGAACAACACCCCGGTTGTTCTTAGTTGTCCCCTGACTTTCACGTGTACATGTACACATGTGCACACACACACTAGCACACATGCGTACCCACTCACACACACATGCACACATGTGCCCACCCACACAAACACACATGCACACATTCGTACCACCCACACAAACACATGCACAGATGTGCATCACCCCCTGCATGAACACACACACGTGTGCGCATACAGGCATATGAACATGCATGGGCACATACAAGCACACATGCAAACATACACAATTTGAAAAAGGAAAAACAAAGAATGAGTCAGAGGTTTCTGAAGCTCACGTCTGAGTAACGTGGTGTGCCAGAAAGTGTTGGTCTTTGTCAGCCTGTCCGGTCCACTGTCACGTGACTTCTCGGAGACTATTTCCATTCACCTCAGGTAGGAGAGGCAAAATCAGACCAAAGACAGGATCCTGTCTGAGTCCAGTCTGGTGGCCAGTGAGATGAGGGGGTCACTCAAAACAGAAGCATAGGTGACTCGGGGGGCTGCATCACTCAGCCTCAGCCCAGCACGGGTGGTGACCCATGAAAGATGAACCCCTGAAGCTCCATGTAGGATTTGCCAGCAGCAACACCACCCAGACCCTCCTCTCCCCACTTTACCGCTTATACAGCCTCACACAAGTCTCTTGAGCCTTGTAAGTTTTGGGTGAGTTTCATGAACCTTGAGAGTCTCCCTCCTCCCTCCTCCCTCCTGCTTCCTTCCTCCTCCTCCCCTTCTTCCATCCTCCTTCCTTTCTCTCTCTCATCCTCCCTCCTTCCTCCTCTCTGCCCCATTCCTCCTCCTCTTTTCTCCCTCCTCCCCCTTCCTTCCAGGAGCGGATGCTTCATTGTGGAGGAAACAGCCCTAGAGCCTGTGCTGAGGCCACCAGGGACCCCTTGGGTCTTACAGCCTGAGCACTGTCTGTCATCGTGCCAGGGTCCATTTCTGTTCCAGGGCCAGTTGCAACTCTTAACCATCAGTTCATTACACAAACAAAGCTGGCATGTAGCTTGATGGTTGAGTGTCCACCTAGCATACACTAGGCGTGGAGTCCTACCTTAGCACCACACACAAAATTCAGTTCATTATCTCTTTAGGGAACAGCGAGCAATGTCAGATGGTCTTTGAAACATATTCCGAAAGCTCCACTTTGAGAGATAATCCGTGCGATTGCCTCTTTAAATTAATATTTTATGCCTTCTCATTGCCAATGACTATAATAAAATGGCAATAAACATATTAAATAAAGCACCAGATATGTAATTTGTTTGGACTGTGAATGAATGGAAGTCATTAAAATTCATAACCAAATCCTATTCACAAATGTTAATTCGCACAACAGAAAGCTGTCACTAGAACGAGCCTCTTAAGTCAATAGAGGAGACGAAGGCGGACTCCGAGGTCTCGCTCTGGCTCCGGCTGGGCCACAGCTCAGAGGTGCAGTGTTTGCCCAGCATGTACAAAGCCCTGCATTCATCCCCAGCACTGCAGAAATGAAAGAGAGCCTGCTTGCCATCCCGAGGTGGGAAGATAGAAGTGTCTGAGTCCCGTCTGGATGGTGGTGGGGCTGGCATAGAGGACAAAGCAGGTCACAGCCAAGTGCTGGCACTCCCATCCAGGCTTAGGAGGTCCAAGCTGATGGCTTAACGTCCTGACCCAGTTTCACTGTACCTGGGGATGAGGTGCTGCCCTCCTCACATACCTGGTCCATGAGCCTGTGACCAGAGCTTTCAGATAGTGCATGCTGCCCGCATCATTTTCCTTCACGGTCCCCTCCTCCTAAAAGCCTTCCTAATGGCTCCACACAGATTGGGATGTGTAATGCTCCTCTGACATGCACATACATGCACACACCACACATGTCACACATGTATATACACACGCACACACAAAAACATATACATGTACCCACACATACATATGCACATGTACATATTTACATATGTGTATGCCTGCATTTATACATATATGTGCACACGTGTACATATGTGCATGAACAAGCATGCACATGCACACACGCTGCAGCCTCCAGCATGCTTCACAGAGCAGGATCCAATGTCTATATGCAGGACGGTCCTACAAGTGGGTCTAGGAACTGTCTGGGCCTGGAATATTAGATTTGCTTTCTTTTTTCAAAAAATATTTTTTAATATTTTATTTTCATTTTATGTGTATGCGTGTATCCTCTGCATGTAGGTAGGTGCACCTGTGTCGTGCAATGCCCGTGGAGGACAGAAGAGACTGTCAAGATTCCCTGGAACTGGAGTTATGGACAGTTGTTAGCTGCCATGTGGGTGCTGGGATTTGAACCCGGGCCTTCTGCAGGAGCTGTCTGTGTTCTTAACTGCTGAGCCATCTTTCCAGCCCCCTGCTTTCTTTTTTATTTTTTATTTTTATTTTATGTATGTGAGTGTTTTGCCTGCACGTATGTAAGTGTACTCATGTCATGCAATTCCCAGAAGAGGGTGTCAGATCCCCTGGAACTGGAGTTATGGACGGTTGTGAGCCACCACATAGGAGCTGGGAACCTAACTCGGGTCCTCTGCATAGGCAGACAGTAACTATGGAGCCATCTCTCCAGCCCTTACTTTTTCTTTTTTAATATACAATTCTGTGGACTTACTGTATTCGCAGCCATGTGCCACCATCTGCATAATAATACCAGAACATTTCACCCAGGTCCACTGCTGGCCACACCCTGTTCCTCCCTCTCCTGTCCCTGCCAGACCCTAGCCTCCTCTCAGTCTCCAGATTCTAGACATTTCATGCAAACAGACCACACAATTCATGGCTATTTTTAGCTGTTTCCTTCTGCCTAGATTTTTCCAGGTTCATCCAAGGTGCAGCAGAGTGTGGCCACCCAGGTTCTATTCCTTCTCCCCAATTATTGAACATTCGGCCTGCTTCACCTTTTGGTTGTTATATCTAATGCAGCCCTGAAGTTCAAGTTTGTGTTAGAGGTCTGAGTTGGGCTTCATTTAGGAGGCAGTGCCTGTCTTGTAGGGCTGGAAAAGCGGGCTGCCCCACAGGACAGGCCCGGATTCTGCCCGCGCCCTGACAAGCTTCTTGTAGTCTCATGCCTCCCTCCAGGCTCTCTCCTGTTTGTGCATTCCTGGCATGTGAAAGCTGAAAAAAAAACCAAAAAACTGCTCTGATGACTCCAAGTCCTTTCCCCAGAGGAGAGAGTCAAGAGAGTTATGTGCTGAGAATCCCTGGCATCTTCCGGGACAGATGGCCATCCCCAAGCCCGGTGCTACCACTGAATCGCACTCCATCCTGCAGGCTGCTCCCTCCTGTGCCCCTTGGAACTGTAGCTCAGGAGGTGGGCTTAAAACACCCCAGGCATCCTTAAAGTGACTTGACCCTGGCCTGTGCCATTGAGGTGCCTGGAGGGACATGGTGTGACATTTTCCACTGCTCTGGACATCCCCACCCAGGCGGGAAGTGAGGTGGGCCATCTGCTCTCCTGCCCAGGGTAATCGTTATTCTGTGCTAGCTCTGCCAGTCCATCAGCTAAGCCTCCGTCTTTGCCAGCAAGTAGGGACTGCAGGGGGAGATGAAGAGTGGGGTTCTTTGCAGAAAGCCACAACTTTTGCCAAGCTCCTGACTGCTGTGAGCAGAGACAGGCGCAGATAGAGTGCTGCTCCATAAGTCCGCAGCCCAGTGGACCCTCAAATGGAAAAGTCCTTCCCCTTGGGAGCCTCTGTTTTCTCATCTGCCAGAGGAGCTGGCGTTGAATCGTCCTAAAGGTGCAGCCTGTCTGAAGTCTGCTTTCAAAAGCACAGAGCAGCTGAGCCCCAGGCAGAGAGGTCTTCAGTAGCTCAGCCTTGTCCCACCTGCTCTGCAGAGCTCCCCAGAAGTGGTGTCTTGCTGTGGGACCTGCCTGGTCACCACAGCTCACTGTGCCCACTTGTGCCCCTATGCCATGGGCCACCTGTGTTCTCCCTGGGGACACTGCTCAGCCCTGGTGTTAAAATGATTTCTGCTGTCAGCACAATTGACTCCCCAATTTATTGACACCCCTGCCTGCAACCCTTAAACCTTAAAGAGGGGCTGCCAGCACCTCAGATTTCCAAAAAATGGGGAAACTGAGGCTGGGGAGTGTGTGGCACTGGCTGGTGGTGATGCAATATGACAGGCAGGACAGACCGGCTCAGACTAGCTGGCTTCCTTGGGAGTAGCGCCACAGTGTCCAGCTTACCCCTACCCTCCCTCCCCAGAGTCACCTCCTCCCTGACATAGGTGGACTGAGGAGGGCCCATCCTATCCTGGGCCTCCTGGAGGCAGAACTGGCCTTGTGGCTGCTTGGTGACTGTCCAGGGTCCCACACATGCAACTTTAACAAGGAGAGATCACCGTGAAACCAAGCCACTCATGGAGTGAGGGTGTGCGGAAACCATCACTGCTGTCACGTGGATGTTGCTGTTGAACTGGGCCAAGATTGGTCCAGGAATCATGGAGGTTGATGAAAAGCAGATCACCCTCAGGTCCCGAGACCACTGTCCACCGGGAACAGCATGGAGAAGTGAAAGGGTCTGCTCAGAGGACATTAGGTAGGTCACCATGGTGACCCTCCAGCCATCCCAGGAGACAGACCTCATACCACACCCATTTAACAGAACAGGAAGTGGAAGCTCAGGGAGGCTAGCCCTAGTTCAGTTAGCAGAGCCAGGACGCGGGAGATGCCACGCCTCACTAGATTGTGTGCTGGTGTCTGGTGACCTTGACACTGAGTCAGTACAAGCAGAATGGTGAAGAGACTGGATAGCTGCTATTACCGTGTCATGTTTTAAATTGAATGAGCGCCAAGTCTGGTCTCCTGGGTCCATGCTCACACGCAGACCTTCTCTGTGCATTTTCTTGTCTGCACTGACCTTTTCTCTTTACCCAGCAGGCTCCTGCCCATCCCTTAAAATCTAACCCTGGGGGCTGGAGAGATGGCTCAGCAGTTAAGAGCATTGACTGCTCTTGCAGAGGACCCAGGTTCGATTCCCAGAACCCACATGGCGGCTATGAACCGTCCATAACTCCAGTTCCAGGGGAATCTGAAGCTCCCTTCTGACCTCCGCGGTATTGCACGACACGGGTGCACTCACATACACGCAGGCAATACACTCATATACATAAAAAAATAAAAATAATATATTTTTTTAAAAAAAACTTAACTCTGAAGCTGTCCCCGAGAAAGCCTCTGGCCCCTGGTGGTGCCCACGCCACATTCCGGGCTGGAGTTCTGGTGCTGTGCTGTCGGGTCCTGTTGTTTTGGGGTCTCTTGGCTGCTTCCTAGTCTTGTCTCTGTCCCTGGAGACCCCTTGATACTCTGCTCTCCCCAGCATGGGGACTCCCAGAACTTTCCAATGACTGTGCCATCCATCCAGGTCAGAAATAAGTCATTTCCTCTTTTTTTGTCCCTCAGCCTCAAAGACAAAAACCAAGGTGAACTCATACCCCCTGTGCTTCGGTCCACAGTGACGTACCTGAGAGAGAACGGTAAGAGACACTGAGGCTGCCCTCCTCTGCCAGGATGCTCATGGGTAGCCATGTGCTTCCCTAGGAGGTTCTTTCTGGATCCTGAACATCTACAGGCCAGGGGCTGGTGGGCCTGGAACCCGCATGGAAAGGTGATGAGGAAGGGAGGAATGTGGGCGCAGACGCCCCACCTGTGGTCTCAGACAGTTGGTCTGGCTTTGGTGATGGCTCCCCTGTGTGCTGGCTGTGTGACCTCCAGCCAACTGCATTCCCTCTCTGAGCTTCCATTCCCTGACCTGTCCAGTGGGGTTAATAACCATGTCTGACTCTCAGAATTGTTGTGAAGCCTAAAGGAGACTTGTGATTGAGGTCGGAGAGTGCTGGTACGTGGGCACCCCCATGAGCAGCGGATGAGTGGATGAGTTCACAAGCTCCGGGGCCTGTGGGTGGGTATGGCCAGCAGTTTGGAGGGTGTGAGCCTCATAGCCCTCTGAGACTCATGGGGTGGGAAGGCAGAGGCACAGACAGGTGCATCAGCAGCTGCAAGGGGCTGTGTGTGGCACTGTGCGGGCAGGTTGTCCGCAGGATCTGCTTAGTTTTTTATTATTAAAAATCAGTCAGATGTGGTGGTGCACCTTTAGTCCCAGTACTTGGGAGGCAGAGACAAGTGGATTTCTGTGAGATCCAGGCCAGCCTGGTCTACATAGTAAATTCCAGGCCAGCTGGGGCTACAGAGAGACCCTGTCTTCCAAAAGCAAACAAACAAACAAAGAAACCCCACAAAAAACCCAAAGCACAGCCCACAGCACTAATACAAGGTATGTATGTCAGATCAGCGCACCCACTGTGTGTCCAGCCGACCTAAGGTAATGGGTAGCCCTGGTGATCACCCACCATCACCAGGACAGACTGAAGCTGCATTTTAACCCTTGGATGAGAGGTCGCTGCTTGGCTCCCTGTACTGTGTGTTGAATTGCCACAGACCTGGAGGCTTAGCACAGCCTGGCTTCAGTCTGTTTTGGGGCAGAGATCAGGGCCTCTGTAGTGGTCCTCCACACATGGTCTCTGGGGCTGCGCTCAGGTGTCAACATGCTGGTCACTTTCCAGAGCTGAGGGAGAGAGCACAGCCACACTCCCCGTGACCAATGACCAGGTTCGGTTATTTGTAATTGCAGCTCTGTCTGCCTGGGCGGCAGCACTCAAAACCTCTGAAGATGTTTGGTGTCTGCTGGGGGAATTGTGAGGCCCTCCATGGGTCACAGGCCATCCTGAGTAAACAATGGGTACATTCAGAGGGAAGAGGTGAGGGGCAATTTGGGGGTTTTCTTTATCTTAATATTTTATTTATCATTTTTATTTTATGTGTATGGGTGTGTTGCCTGCATGTGTGTAAGTGCACCCATGTTGTGCAATGCCCGCAGAGGTCAGAAGGTATCAGACCCCCTGAAAATGGAGTTTTGGATGGTTGTTAGCTGCCATGTGGGTGCTGGGAATTAAACCCAGGTCCTCTGCAAGAGCAGCCAGTGCTCTTAACCACCGAGCCATCTCTCCAGCCTCAAAACTATTTTCTTTTAATTTTGTGGATATGAGTGTATTGCCTGCATGTATGTAAGTGCACCCATGTCATGCAATGCCCTTGGAAGTCAGAAGGCAGCATCGGATCCCCTAGACCTGGAGTTACGGATGGTTGTTAGCCTCCATGTGTGTGCTGGGAACCAAGCATGAGCAGCCATTGCTCTTAACCATTGAGTCATCTCTCCAGCCCCCAAGAAGCCGGTTTTAAAGGCAAGAAGGCATGCTGATGGGTCTGGCAGGATTTTTTGTGACAGTCACGTCTGTCCCAGAACTCTTCACCACTTCCTGGCTTTGACGTTTCTGAAGCTTGATAGGAACTACTGTGGTCTGGTCCTGATGATGGTCTCAGCACTCAGGGGGGCACCTTGCTGGCTGCCAGTGTGAGGCTTGCCAGGTAGCCCTGTCCCAACAGCATGTTTGCATCAGTCCCTATCCCAGGCTCCAATGTCCCCTACCCTCCTTAACCTCACCTGATTGGGCCAGGCCCACCCAGGACTATTGCCCCATCCTAAGGTCATGTGGCTGAGCCTTGAACTGCATCTCCAAAGCCCTTCACTGGAGGACCTAGACCAGTTTTTGAAGATCTCTGGAGAACTCTGGTGTGTGTACACCAGGGCAGGAGTCTCAGGGTCACTTAGAAAATGGGAGGGGGTTGGGCATGGTAGCTCATGTCTTTAATTCCAGCACTAGGGAGGCAGAGGGAGGCAGCTCTGTGAGGTCTGCACAGCGAGTTCTGGGCCAGCTGGGGCTACAGAGAGACCCTGTTCTAAAAGAACTGGGAGAGTAGGGGACTGGAGAGATTGCTCAGTGGTTAAGAGGACTGGCTGATCTTGCAGGGGACACGGGTTTGTTCCCAATACCCACATTTCTGCTAACTCCAGTTCCAGGGACTCAGATGCCTTCTTCTGGCTTCTGCAGATACTGCATACATGTGGTGCATTTGCATACATGCAGGCAAAACACACAAAGAATAAAAAAATTTTAAAAAGAAAACAGAAAGAAAAGGAGGGGCGACAGAAAATGCACCTTAGAAAAACCCTGAGCTTCCTTAGAGGAAGCCATAAAGGCATAAAACCATCAGAGTTTCCCCAGTAACCTAACAGCTATGGCTTAAAGACCTGGCTCTGCTCATCCCTTACCAGTCGGCCACTCAGGCCTGAGAGGAAATGTGTGTGGAGCCCACCTGTCTCCTCTAAGGCTATTGGTAACACTCCTGCCAGTTCCTGGGGAAATAATCTTGAGGAGACCTTTAAGCCGGGACACTAACTCAACTTGCTACTAACTGTAGTTGTATCCCACATCCCTGGTATAAACAGCCGCCCCCCACCAGGTTTCTTTGTCTACTTGTAGAAGCTTGGTTCCTGCGGACAGCCTCTACTTCTCACTGTATCTTTGAATACAGGAAGACCGATTCCTGGCCTGTTGCAGGTCCGGCTCTGGTTTCTTGTCTCCTGCTCCTCTATCTCTCCTTTTATTTTCCAAAAATCTAACAAGGGGCCTGCTATTCAGGCACAATGCGCTAACTATGAACCCTGGACCAGGGAAGGGTTGCAGAGCCTTCTTCTCACGGGGATGGCATGGAGGGACAGAGCAGGAGCCAGGTGATGCCGAGCCATGGTTCCCACCCACGCTTGGGAAGGACACAGGAAGTGGGTGGCTAGACCTCTCAGCTTCATGAAAGGGAAGAGACTGGGTGGGGTTGGGTTTATATTGAGACCTACCCATGAGGCCCTGGAAGGAGGATTAAAGGGCAGGAAGAGATACTCAGTGGTCACTTAGTGAGTCCCATATAGTCATTGTGTCCTGTTTGGTCTTCTTGGTTCCCTGAGGGAATGATGGTTGAGCTCTAGAGGAAGGGGAGGAGTTAGTTGTGCTCCTTTGTACAGCATGGGTACAAAGGCCCTGTGGCCAGCTGAGATTAGTATAGTTATGGGTCTGTGAGTCAGGAGACCATGAGGACTTGGACCCCCAGTGTCCTGTGTGTTCTGGAGTACAATCTTGGACCTGATTCATGTGTTGCAGTCAGCAACGGCCATGCTGGGCAGCTCAGCACAAGCCTCCTGGGAAGCCACGTTGTAGAAACCCTCAGGTGCCAGGCTTTTTCCGCTCTGTCCTCTGCAGCCCAAGAAACAGGCTCTAGAAGCTCTACTTAGCCAAGTTGGCTGAGAGTCCGAGAGCTCTAGTGAGTTTTCCAGGATCACACAGCTGATAGGAGGCAGAGAGGGATGCAGGCTGGGTCTGCCTGTTTCCAAACTCTCTTCCTTTCCCAGGTGCCCTGGAGGTGGGACAGCAGGTGACTTGCATAAGATTGAAGAGGAGAAGGAGCCACTCCATGGGTGGGAAGAGCACAGAGACCTGCCTGGGCTAAGGCTGAGAGCCTGCTCTGTCAGCCATAGGAGCTGATGCTGCAGAGGGGGTTGGGTATGGTATTCACAGACCCTTGGGAAGCTCAGGGACCCATGAGGTGGCCAAAGTTCTTTTTCCTCCAGGGCTGCACACAGAGGGCCTGTTCCGGAGATCAGCGAACGCCCAGACCGTCCGGCAGGTGCAGAGGCTGTTCGATCAAGGTAACAACCAACCCCCTCCCACCAGATCCCCCTCTGCCACCCCCAGTCCTTGGTCCTTGGGCTGTGTTATGAGAGGAAGTTTAGCTCCCCAGCCTTCCTAGCCCTTAAAGCAGCTCCAGGCAGGGCTGCTGCCCCAGAGCTACCATCACCACCCTGCAAGGACAAGACCCCAGTCCACTGGGCATGGTCCTGCCTTAGCCCACTTCCCCTTTAAAACGTCACTCATACTGGGTGGCTGCATGGTTTGAACTAACACTGAAAAACACGGGTTCTCTGTTGGCGGTCCCCACCCCTGAAGCAGCTCAGGCCCTGCAAGCAGGAGAGATGGCACCTGAGCTGAGGGCACCACAAAATAACACTAAATAAACAGCTGTCTTTCCCCCAAGGACCCCTATCCTCTACCCTTGTTCATACCCTCCATGTTACCACGATCACGCATTCACTCATCAAACACCAGGCCCACATGGTGCAAGCAGACGCTAGCCTGTCTCGGTATGCTCAGCCCATCAGCCAAGGTCTTGACCTCAGAGCAAAGTCCAGAGTGAAGCTTTACACTGAGGGAATGGGTAGCTGGCCCCAGCCCTCAGGCTACCCTGGAGGAGGGAGGCAGTGGTGGTAGGAAGGCAGCTGGTGGAAGAGATCACCCCATTTCATCTCTGGGGCATGTGGCTGCCACCTAAGCCCCCCCTTGAACTCCTGAGCCATTCTGCACTTGGACCCTGGGTAGAGCGAGGTGCTCAGCCATACTGTGCTCCGTGTGCAGGGAAGCCCGTGAGCTTTGCCGACTACGGGGACATGCACCTGCCAGCCGTGATCTTGAAGACCTTCCTTCGGGAGCTGCCCCAGCCGCTGCTGACCTTCCAGGCCTATGAGCAGATTCTCGAGATCACTAGTACGTGCTTGTGGGGATCCTGGGCCCCAGGGGTCCCAGGCTGCTGGCTCAGGGTCAACAGAGGGGAAATTTGGGGCTGCCGCTCTGTGCATTGAGGCTGTGGGCTGCGGCTGGTCTCAGCCAGGCCATATTGTCCTTGGGGTGGGAGAGTATGACCCCAGCTTGCCTGGTGGCCCTACCCAGGGGACTGTGTTCCTCTTTGAAGTGAAGTAGGTAAACCCTTCCTGGGAGCCCTGTTGGAGACAAGTGTCCTGAAGGCCGTGGTGACCAGAGAAGGAGGAGAATACTGTTGAGAAGCCCCCTGCGGGATCAGGAGGGTCAGGGCTCTAGTCTGGATATGGACACGTCTGCCAGTACCTGCTTCCCCACTCACAAGCTATGTGACTTCAGGCAAACCGAACCCTCTGCACTCTCTTCTCTCATCTGAATTAAATGGGGCTGTTGGGGGATTAAATACGCATAGAGGGCTGGGGCTGTAGCCTAGTCGTAGAGTGCCCGCCTAGTGTGCAGGAAGCCCTAGTTCCATCCTCAGCACCACATAAAGTAGATATGGTGATGCATGATGTAAGGGAGGGGCAGGAGGATCAGAAGTTCAAGGCCATCCTTCACTACACAGAGAGTTTAAGGCCAACCTGGGCTGTATGAGACTGTGTCTCAAAAACAAAACAAAAACCAATGTGCATAAAGTGCTGGGCTGTTTGCTGGCATGAAGTAAGCACCCAGTCACCCAAGCTGCTGTGACATTCGCTGCCCTGCCTGCTTCTCAAGGAGCTCAGAGGGACCATGGTGACGACAGCCCAGGTGGCCTCAGTCTCTCCAGTGTCCTCTCTACTGTTCCCAGAAGATAAGCTTGAGGCTGTGTCATTCAGGGCCGAGTTGGCAACCTCTCATTTCCTGGAAGTATGAATGGCAGGAGACTCCTCATTGTCCAGATCATGAGCAGCCACAGCTCAGTTCTCTGAAACGATGGCTTTTATTGAAAAGCCAATGAGTTTCACAGCCAGGACTCCTGTGTCCCAGCAGCAGGAGTGTGTGTACGTTCCTGTGTCTTCCGGTCACGAAACAGGCTTAGTGGAGGACTGTGGTGAGTCAGAGGCTGGGGGTTTAGGAATTCCGATATGTGTGTGCACATATGTCTCCCGGAGCTTTGTGAGTGCTTATTCACTGGTGATTTTTGTGTGCTTGGGATGGAACCCAGGGCCTTGTGCATGCTAAGCAAGAGCTCAACCACGGAGCCACTCAATCCATCTCTTTCCAAAATTTTTCTTTCAGACACAATCTACTATTTAGCCCAGGCTCATTTCAAATTTGCTTTATAGTCCAGGCTGGCCTTGAACTCATGATCCTTCTGTCTCAGTCTCCCAAGAACTGGGATTACAAACCTGTCTGTGGAGCCGTGCCTGGCTCCCCCCCATATTAATCAAAGTTTTACAATTTTTTACAATATATTTTGATCATATATAGATTCCCCTTCCCCATCTTTAGATCCCCCACCCTTTCCTCTTACTACTGTCTACCCAATTTCATGCACTCCCTTATACATATCTTAAGTCCTATAGAGTCAACTTTGTTTCCCCAAATTCCCTTTGGAGTGGATCCATCTACTGAAGCCTGGTCAACTTACCAAGTCTCACCCGTAAAGTGATTGACTCCCCACTTCCAGCAGCCACTGGTTGCCGGTAGTTCCTTAGGTAGGTTGAGGTCTCTTACCCACTTCCTCACGTCTCCGCTGGGATTTTGTCTGGCTTGAACTTACATGGGACTTATGCATGCTGTCACCATTTCTGTGAGTTATATGAGTAACTTCCCAGCTTTCTGGAAAACTCTGTTTCCCTGTGGTCAGTCACCACCTCTGGCTCACATTCTTTCTGCCCCTCGTTAGCAATGATCCCTGAGCCTTTGGAGGCAGAGGCTTGATGTAAGTGTCCAAACCACTTATTCTCACGCAGTCTCTTGTTCTCTGCTCATGGCCAGTTGTGGGTCTCTGTGTTACTCACCATCTGCTGCATGAGAAACGTTCTCTGGTGAGAGTTGAGAGATGTATTAATTTATGGGTATAGCAAATTATTAGGAGTCACTTTAATACTCTATTTCTGTCTATTTAGCAGAATAATACTATTGGCATGCCTGCCTTTTAATTGGTGAATTTTGACTTGAAGGTTACAATGCTCAGATGGAGAAGCAGGGGATGGGGGGTGATGTAGCTTGGTTGTAGTGCTTGCCTAGCGTGCATAAAACCCTGGGTTCCATCCCCAGCACTACACAAACCAGCTATGGTAGTGCACACGTGTAATCCCAGCACTCAAGAGTCAGAGGCAGGAGGACCAGGAGTTTAAGGGCATCCTTGGCTTACGCAGCAAGTTTGAGGCTGGCCTGGGACATATGTGACCCTGCCTCCAAACAAAACAGTTCAAATGGAGGGTGACTGTAAGGGAACTGAGGGTCTCTGTGGGACAGTTACACCCAGGCCCGCAGAGATGGGACACTGCCTTACCCAAGAGCAGCAGCGTAGGGGTCTGTGTGCAGTTAGCCTAGAGCAGCCAGAATAACTGCTTTAGCCTTCTCCGGCCTGTCCCCACTGCAGCTGCGGGCTCATGTTGTAACACACAAGCAGCCCTAGGCAGTGTGTCAATGAACGGCCATGGCTGTGTTCCAGGAAAACTTTACTGAGCGCTGGGCATGGTGGAGCACGCCTATAATCCCAGCACTTGGGAGGTAGAGGCAGAAGGATCAGGGTTCAAAGCCAGCCTGACCTACATGAGACACTGTCATAAAACCAAAGCAAACACAAAATTTACTGACAAAGAAAGATGCGATACTGGGCCAGTCCTGGACCGTTGTGTGTCTAGCCCCTTCCTGTTTGCAGTGACTCTCTGTCCTGCGTCCCAGGTGGTGGGAGTTTCTGTGCCCATCACACAAAGGAGGAAGGAGGCTGGCAATAGTGGGATGTTGGGCAGAGCTACGTGGCTTGGCTGTGCTCAGGGCTGAGCTGTCCATGCCTGGATCCCATTTGGGACTAGCATGATGTTGCCACAGCCCCGAGCCAGCTCAGCCAGCAGCCTTGTGCCACTGCAGATGTGGAGAGCAGCCTGCGAGTGACCCGCTGTCGCCAAATCGTGCAGAGTCTCCCGAAGCACAACTACGCAGTCCTCCGCTACCTCGTGGGCTTCCTGCATGTGGTAAGTGAACCCAGCTAGCCAGCTCCCAGGAGGAAGAGGAAGCCCATCATGAGCCTGGCCCTGGGGACCTGACCCCACCCTTGACAGCAGTCCCTGTATATACCTGCCTCTTACTTGCCCCAGATCTGAGGTCATACCCTGGGGACCCCACTCACTGGCAGTCGAAGGACTTCTTTCAAGGCTTTTCCGAGCAAGATTTTTCTGAGAAGCTTTCCTGTGTGATGAGGTGCTTAGAGATGGGACCAGGGAAGAGAAGAGCAGGGGCAGAGGGGAGAGTCTGTCAGATGAGGTCAGCTTCTTGGCTTCGTGTGTGTGGTATATATATATATATATGTGTGTGTGTGTACATGTTCATGTATGCATGGGTGTGTGTGCATGTGTGTTCACATGCATGTGGAGGCCAAAGGTTGAAATCGGGTATCTTCCTCAATCACTCTCCACCTTATTTTTTGAGACAGAACCTCTCACCAATCCTGAAGCTCATTGACTTGGCCAGGCTGTCTGGCCAGTAAGCTCCAGGAATCTGCCTGTCTCTACTTCCTGACCCCTTCAATGCTGGGATTACAGGAATGTGCTGCAGCACCCAGCTTTTACATTCTTTTTTTCAGTTATGTGCATGTGAGCCAGGTGTGGTGGTTCATGCCTTTAATCCCAGCACTTGGGAGGGAGGCAGAGGCAGGTGGATTTCTGTGAGTTCGAGGCCAGCCTTGTCTACGTAGAGAATTCCAGGCCAGCCAGGGCTACATAGTGAGACTTTGTCTCAAAAAACGAAACAAAACAAATTATATTGGAAGGGAAGGGTATGTGTGCAAGTGAGTGCAGGTGCCCATGGAGGCCAGAAAAGGGTGTCAGATCCCCTGGAGCCAGATTTACCAATGTTTGTGAGCCGTCTGACGTGGATGCTGGAGATTGAATTCGGACCCTCATACTTGCATGGCAAGCCCTTTACCCACTGAGTCATCTCTACAGCTGCCCCTCAACCCCACCCTTGGCTTTGCTATTCTGCCTCCCTCACTGTCACCTGCTGTCACTTCCCAGAGCCCTCGAGTTAGAGAATGGGCTCAGACCCTCTTTCCTGCTTCTCCTGTGAGCGGGACATAGAGATTTCTCAGGCCTCCTCTCCTCTGGTGGCTGGTTTTGAACCTTTCCCCTGGGGCAGGTCTTGTACTATATTGGTCCCCCAGCACTCAGAGGCCCAGAGGCAGATCTTCTTTGCCTTCTGGGCCCCAGTTTCCTCAACTGCAGGGAGTACTGAGTCCCACTTCCTGGGGTGGCTGGGCAGGGAGCCCCCAGGCAGGAAGCTTCATCTTCACTGCCCTTCCACAGAGAGGGGCTGGAGTTGCAGAACCTCATATAGTGAATTATGCCCAGTTCACCATAACATGGCTTCAGAGGGCGCCTGGCTTAGGTCAGCAGTACTTAGTGGGCCCCTCAAGTTTGCCAAAGTGGAAGGGGACACGATGGGGTGCTCAGGAGATCCTGGAAGACAGAACGTGGAAGGTTAAAATCAGAGGGTCCCCCAGAGCATTAAAGCTACTCCCTTTCACATGTGGAAAAATTGAGGCCACAAGTGGGATGGTGGTTATACAAGGTCTTGGCACTGGCTGGGGGCCCCCATTTATTCATTTATTTTTGTGTATCTATGCAGGTGGGCATGCACATGGTGTACATATGTGTGGAGACCAGAGTCAGCCTTGGGAGACAGCCCTCGGAAGGCTTCCTCCTTGTTTCCCTATACTTTATATTTTATAAAAGATTTAGCCAGAGCCAGGTGTGGTGGCACACACCTGTAGTCCCAGCATTTGGGAGGCAGAGGCAGGTGGATCTCTATGAGTTCAAGGCCAACCTGATCTACATAGTGAGTTCCAGGACAGCTGGGGCTACAGGGAGACCCTGTCTCAAAAAGACCAAAAAAAAAAAAGAAAAGATTTATCTGTTTTTATTTTATTTGTATGAGTGTTTTGCCCACATATAAGTATACCACAGGGTTGAGGGTAGAATCTACCGCTGCTGTCCTGGGTCATCCACAGTTTCATGCGTGGCCTCTTCCAGGTGTCCCAGGAGAGCATTTTTAACAAGATGAACAGCTCCAACCTGGCCTGTGTGTTTGGACTGAACTTGATCTGGCCATCCCAGGGGACAGCCTCCCTGAGTGCCCTGGTGCCTCTGAACCTGTTCACGGAGCTGCTGATAGAATACTATGAGAAAGTCTTCAGCACCCAGGAGAACACTGGGGAGCACACCCCAGACTCTGTGTGGACAGAACAGGCTGTTCCCGTCACCAGAGCGTGTGAGGGGATAGGCACGCCCCAGGCCTCACCACACCTGTCCAGCCTCCATGTCCCATGACTAGCTGGAGACACCTCTCATATTGGAGGTGTCTTGAAATCTGTGCGTCTGCGTTCCCCATTTCTTTTATAAACTTATCCTCTGTAAGAAGAACTAGAAATTAAATAAATGCAGAACTTTTTTAAAAAATATTTTTTACTATTTAAAAAAAATATTATTTTTATTTTATGTGTGTGTATTGCCTGTATGTAGGTAAGTGTACCCGTGTCGTGCAATGTCCATGGAGGACAGAAGAGGATGTCAGATCCCCTGGAACTGGAGTCACGGACAGTTGTTAGCTGCCATGTGCGTGCTGGGATTCGAACCTGGGTTCTCTCCAAGAACAGCCAGTGTTCTTAACCTCTGAGCCATCTCTCCAGCCCTCTTTTTATTATTTTAATTCTGTGTATTTGTGAGTTTGTGTGGGCATATGCACTGCGCGCAGGTACCTGCAGAGGCCGGAAGTGTTGGATCCTCTGGACCTGGAGTTGGAGTCACAGGCAGTTGTAAGTTGCCTGATACAGATGCAGGGAATTGTACTTGAGCACTGTAACCACTGAGCAACCCTCTACCCCATGAACTCAGAAATTTCTAGTGAAAATTTTGTGCTTCTGATAAGTTTTTGTGCTGCTGATTCTTGGGGCCTTCACAGTTCTTGGGATATATATATATATAGCGATTGTTCCGAACTATGACCCAGGGTAACTTAAGTGAAAGGTGACTGTATGGGAGAGGGACCTGGACAGTCACCACTGCTTCAGTGCTGTGTGACAGGCCCCTCGACCCAGGTATTTACACAGCTGTCTGACAAGCTTGTCCACAGCTGATAAAAAGGGATACAGGGAAGTGTGTTCATGTAGACTTTGGCCCATGTGTTAGTTGCTAGTCCTGCCACTGTGATAAAATGTTTGGCTAAAGCAACTTAGGGGAGAAGGATTTTCTGTGGCTCAGGGTTTAAGAGGATGTGGGCCATCATGGTGGGGAAGGCATAGCGGCAGAAGCAGCTCCAGGCTGCTCCAGGCTGAGCAGGAAGCTGAGTCAAGACTGGAAGGGAGCCAAAAAACAACAAAACATTCTGAGATCTGTTTATGATTTTTAAAAAAGGATTTTATTTATTTTTATTTTATATTTTTATTTTATATGGAGTCTGTACCTGCATGTATGTAAGTGTACTGTGTGTGTGCAGTGCCCCCAGAGGCCAGAAGAGGGCATCCAATCCCCTGGAACTGGAGCTACAGATGGTTGTGAGCTGCCATGTGGATGCTGGGGACCAGACCTGGTCTTCTGCAAGAGGCAGGGACCTGGCCTGAGCCCTGCTGTTCACAACCCTCTTCCTCCAGCTCATCTTGCTCACTGGCTTCCAGTCCCATGTGACTCTGCCCTCTATTCCTGCCCTTCTCCCTCGAGTTCCTGGTGTTACACCATGTGTCATCACACGCTGTCGTGTCTGCTTTGTTCTTTCTGCTGCTCTGTCTTTTCAGGTCACCCGATGCCTCACGGACTCCAGATTATTGTTTTGTTTTCTGTCTTTCTACAAGGCCTTTTCTTTTACCCCTTGTTTCTTTCTTTTTTGCATCCTTCCTTTTTTCCTCCCTTCCTTCCTTCCCTCCATGCTTCTATCCTCCATCTATCCATCCATCCTTCCCTCCATCCTTCTATCCTCCGTCTATCCATCCATCTATCCTTCCTTCTATCCTCCATCTATCCATCCATCCTTCCTTTCCTCCATCCTTCTATCCCCCATCTATCCATCATTCCTTCCCTCCATCCTTCTATCCTCTGTCTATCCATCCTTCCTTCCTTCCTCCTATCCTCCATCTGTCCATCCATCCTTCCTTCCCTCCATCCTTCTATCCTCCATCCATCCATCCTTCCTTCCTTCTATCATCCATCTATCCATCCATCCTTCCTTCCCTCCATCCTTCTATCCCCATCTATCCATCATTCCTTCCCTCCATCCTTCTATCCTCCATCCATCCATCCTTCCTTCCTTCTGTCATCCATCCATCCTTCCTTCCCTCCATCCTTCTATCCTCTATCCATCCTTCCTTCCTTCCTTCTATCATCCATCTATCCATCCATCCTTCCTTCCCTCCATCCTTCTATCCCCCATCTATCCATCATTCCTTCCCTCCATCCTTCTATCCTCCATCCATCCATCCTTCCTTCCTTCCTTCTATCATCCATCTATCCACCCATCCTTCCTTCCTTCCCTCCCTCCTATCCTCCATCTATCCATCCTTCCTTCCCTCCATCCTTCTATCCTCCATCTATCCATCCATCCTTCTTCCCTTCCTTCCATCCTTCCTTCTATCCTCCATCTATCCATCCATCGTTCTTCCCTTCCATCCATCCTTCTATCCTCCATCTATCCATCCTTCTTCCCTTCCATCCATCCTTCTATCCTCCATCTGTCCATCCATCCTTCTTCCCTTCCTTCCATCCTTCCTTCTATCCTCCATCTATCCATCCATCCTTCTTCCCTTTCTTCCATCCTTCCTTCCTCTCTTTTTCTCTTCCTCCTTCCGTCTTCCATTCCTCCCCCCATCTCTTTTCTTCCTTCCTTTCTAGCACAACCCTCCCTCTCTGACCCTGCACAGTCAAGCCTAGTGGGTCCCCAGAATGGCTCAGTGTGGAGCCCGAGGCAGCCAGCCTGATGTCCCTGGCCACAGCTTCTGGAAAGGCCACCTAGCATCTATACCTCACCCCCAATGGCATCTGTGCAAGCAGAATTCGGAACAACCCCAACGGGCCTCAGACTTCTGCTGCCAGGGAAAAAAAGAAAGAAAAATGATGGTTCCCTTAAGAGCCCGCCATTGTGAGTCCCGAATTAACAATGACATTAAATCAAGTCTCATGCATTATGCAGTGGGGTTTACAGCGAAATGCATGTCTGTGAAATATATGTTTCAAATTTCCTGACTCTGAGAGGTGCCCCAAGACGGTCACCCTCCCGCAGCTCCTTTGATGACAATTTCTCCTCCACAAACAGTAATTGTGAATCTTAGCCCAGGGCTGTGTGGTCCTATCACCTTCCTGTATCCCAGCACAATTTCCCCACCATTCCACAGCACACACACACAAAAAAATGATTAGAGTGACAATGTGTTGGACACAGGCCCATTTCAGCTTAAAACAATGAGGGCGACGCTGGGACCCCGGGGTATCGCTATCCATAGGATGCACGGGATAAATCGTCCAAACATTCACTTTTGTGGAAATGACAGATTTTTAAGTGACTCCAGAGATTTCGGCAGGCTTCCCAGAACTTGTGGCTGACTTCCACAATCACACGGGCACTGCCCAGACCCACACAGCAGGGTCTGCCCTGGCAGGAAATGTCAGGGTTGGAAAATGTAAAACAGAAAATAAAAAATGCTCACAAACCACCCCTACAGTCAGCCATTGTTCCCGCCTGTGGAGTGGGCACTCACATGTGGCTGGTGGGGCGCGGACTGGCACAGCCACAGAGCACTCTGTATCTAGGTGAACGACTTGAAAAGGGCTGTCCGTCACCAGCAGAGGCAGCAGGTAAGTCAGGACATGATTGAAGAGTGTCTATGCAGGCACAATACCATACAGAGAAACAAAAATAAACTAAAGATTGCCATGTGGATGTGTGCCTATTGACACACATGGATCCCAGCCAGTTCTTAAACTGCAAGGGGAACACTGGCAGAAAAACCAGCCCAAGGCAGCTTACCCTCCTGAACAGTCCCACAATCACTTATGGCTTGAAGAATTTCTCACATGCTGAATGACACAGGCAGAAGTAGCTGTTAAAAACTGACGGGGGGGGGGGGGGTGGGGGGGTGAGGTGGCTCAGCAGGTAAAGGTCTTGCCTCCAAGCCTGACGACCTGAGTTCAACCCCTGGGACCCAAAAGGTGGAAGGAAAGAGCTGACTCTCAAAAGTTGTCCTCTGACCCCTCCATATGAACACCATAGCAAGCATGTGTCCACCCCCCACAGCCCCAAGTCTGGGTCATAAAACAAGTCTTGATACATTTTAAAGCATTAAAATCAGGCAAAGACCATGATGGACTAAAACTGGGACTAAAAATCAATGGGATCTAGAAAATAAAACCCAAGAATTTGAAAATGTTTAAAAAAGCAAAAAGAAATACATAGATCAGTGTGACAAAGAAGAGACCAGATGGAAGGAGGAAGTAGTTTTTCTTTTAATTTGAATCTTTTTTAATGTATATGAGTGTTTGCCTGCATGTATGTAAGTGCACCTGTGTTATGCAATGCCCAAAGGGGCCAGAAGAGGGCATTGGACCCCCTGAATCTGGAGTTATGGACGGTTGTGAGCTGCCATGTGGATGCTGGGAGTCGAATCCGGGTCCTCTGCAAGAGCAGCCGGTGCTGTTAACCACTGAGCCATCTCTTCAGTCCTGAGAAAGTAGAATTTTACTGCACATGAGCATGCTGGTAAGAGGGTGTTCTGGTGCATATGTGCATGTGGAGGTTAGAGGACAGCCATGGGTTTCATTCCTCGGGTACCATTCACCTTTTAAAAAAGATTTATTTTTAATTATTTGTATGTTTGTGTGTCTGTGTATGGGTGTGTGCACATGAGTACAGCTGTCCACAGAGGCCAGAAGAGGACATCATATCCTCTTCCTGAATGGTCTTACAGGAAGTTGTAACCTGCCTGATAAGAGTGAAAGAAACTGAACTCTGGTCCTGTGGAAGAACAGCAAGTGCTCTTAACTGCCGAACCATTTGCCTGACCCTACCATTTATCTATCTATCTATCTATCTATCTATCTATCTATCTATCTATCTATCTATCTATCTATCTATCTATCTATCTATCTATATCTATCATCATCTATCATCATCATCATCTATCTATCATCTATCTATCATCTATCTGTCTATCATCTATCATTTTTCTATCTAATTAATTAATTTTGAGACGGCAGATTGGCTGACCACAAGCCTCAGGGATTTGTCTGATGCCATCTCCTTAGTGCTGAGATTTCAAGCACACGCCACCATATTTTGTTTTGGTTTTGGTTTTGTTTGTTTTTTTTTGTCTTGTTGAGGCAGGGTCTCCCTATAGCCCCAGCTGACCTGGAACACACCATGTAGACCAGGCTGGCCTTGATCTCAGAGACCTTCCTGTTCTGCTTCCTGAGTGCTGGGATTTAAGGTGTGCACCACTGCACCTGGCTGCTTTTGTTCTTTTTTTAAAATATTTATTATTTTTATTTTATGTGTCTAAGTGTATTGGCTACATGTATGTGAGTGCACCCGTGTTGTGCTCTTTTGTTCTTGTTTAAAAAACATAGGTCCTGGGGCTTAAACTCAAGTCCTTGTGCTTATATGGCAAGCAAGTTACCAGCTGAGCTTTCTCCCTAGTCATTGAGAACAAAGTTTGAATTCATACTCCAAACAATCTGAAAACATGCTAAGACCATGTAGCAGGGCTAAAGCAGGACACACAGGTATTGAAACACTTGCAGGAAAAAGGTAGGAAAAATGATCCAAAAATCAATGGCTACTGTTCTACCATAAAAAAAAGAATAGGTCGCCAGGCATGGTGGCACACCCCTTTAATCCCAGCACTCGGGAGGCAGAGGCAGGTGGATCTCTGTGAGTTCAAGGCCAGCCTGGTCTACATAGTGAGTTCCAGGACAGCTGGGGCTACAGGGAGACCCTGTCTCAAAAAGACCAAAAACAAACAAACAACAAACAAAATATAAGGGCTGGAGTGATGACCCAGCAGTTTAGAGCAGTTGAGGCTCTTAAACTGGAGTTCAGTTCCCAGAACCCACATCACAACCACCTGTAACTCCAGCCACAGGATATGACCTTCACAGGCACCCTCACACATACACACAGACACAGATACACACACACACACACACACACACACACGGTGGGGGGGGAATAAAAATAAAAACCTAAGCAAGCTAAGAACATAAGTGGCTGTCTATCTACTGAATACCAATACTTATAACAGTTAATACTGATTGATGACAAGATCTAGAATCACCTACAAGACAAGTTTCCAGGCTCTGTGAGGGATTTCTTGATCAGGTTAATTGAAGGGAGAATGCCCACCCTGAGTGTAGGCAGCACCGTCCATGCTGGAGGCCCAGGTATAAGGAGGCTGAGGGAGAACTTTTGCTTCTTGCCTTTGTCCCAGCCACCACCGTCCTTCACTGACCTCAGAGCCCAACTTCTAAGGCCTTCCAACCTGGACTGAAGACCTATGTCTCTCCAAGACTCCTCCGGGCCTTTGACACTCAAATTGGGCCTGCCAAGGCACTCGGCCTCATGAACAAGGCAGCGACTGGTTCACACCTTTCCAGCGTTAAGACAGCTGTTGTTGGACTAGCCAGACTGTATCGTGTAAAGCAATCTAACAAACCCCTTAATATGTATTCAGTCTATCAGTTCTATTCCTCTGGAGAGCCCCAACAAATACAGTACTTACAATGAAGTTATCTAACCTTTGTCACAAAAATGAGAAACAAGGGGCTGGAGGGATGGCTCAGCAGTTAAGAACACTGAATGTTCTTGCAGAAGACCCAGGTTCTAATCCCAGCACCCATGTGGCAGCTGGCAACTGTCTGTAACGCTAGTCCCAGGGGATCCGACAGCCTCTTCTGACCTCTGCTCGCATTGCATGACACAGGTGCACTTACCTACATGCAGGCAATACACGAATACACATAAAATAAAAATAATAAATAAGATTTTTAAAAAAGATATAAATAATAAAATATTTTAAAATGAAAAACAAAATAGAGATGTTGAGTGTCCCTTTTCCATTGGACTAGAGGTCCTGAATATTGTAGTTCAGCAAAGATTAGGGGGAGAGAGGCAGGATGGACTCTGCTGGAGAGAGAAAAGAAGTGATTTGAAAAGTTTAGTGCCATCACTAAACGATATCCTAGGGAGATATCTTATGTGAGCAACTCCAAGGCAGGAACAATCTAGAAGGAAAACCCCCTCCTCAAGCCTGGGGTTCTAACCCCTCTGGAGAAGGACTGGCTACAGTCCTCTAAATGGAAAGTTCATTGATTCCTTATTCGGAGCTGGCTCCCAGTCACCCTAGGTTACAAGTAACCAAGGCAGGGGAATGGGGAGAGGGTGTGCAGGGGGGATTTGAGCTGTAAACAATAACTTTTTTTTTTTGATCTTTTTGAGACAAAGTCTCCCTGTAGCCCCAAGTGGCCTGGAACTCACTATGTAGACCAGGCTGGTCTTGAACTCACAGAGATCCCGATCCCCTTGCCCCTGCCTCCTGAGTGCTGGGATTAAAGGCGTGTGACACCACGCCTGGCATACCATAACTTAAAAAAAAGGTTTATTATTTTAATTTTATGTATATGCATGTATACATATACATATGCCTGTATGTAGGTAAGTGCACCCGTGTTGTGCAGTGCCCACGGAGGTCAGAAGAGGGTGTCATATCCCCTGGAGCTGGAGTCATGGACAGTTGTTAGCTGCCATGTGGGTGCTGGGATTTGAACCCAGGTCTTCTGCAAGAACAACCAGTGTTCCTAACTGCTGAGCCATCTCTCCAGCCCCCTCAATAACTTTTTTTTTTTTTTTTAATGAGGGCTGGGGAACCAGATGTGGTGGTGCATGCCTTTAATTCCAGCACTTGGGAGGCAGATCTAAGAGTTTGAGGACAGTCTAGCCTACATAGTTTCAGGCCAGCTGGGGGCTATATATTGAGACCCTGTCTCAAAAAACAAAACAACAACAAAAAGTGGTCTGGGAATGTGGCTTAGCCACAAAGCCCTGGGATCCATCCACAGCACCACGTAAACCAGGTGTGGGGGTGCACACCTGTAGACCCTGTACTTAGAAGGTGGAGACAACAAGATCAGAAGTTCAAGGTCAGCTTCAGCTACATAGTGTGTTAAAGGCCAGCCTGGGCTACACGAAACCCTGTCTCAAAAAGAGAAAGGAAAAGAGAAGAAAAGTAGGTTAACAAATAAAAGACCTGAGCACATGCTGAACACTGCTTAGCCCTGGCATCCCTCACCTTGTCCTCCCACCTGGGAGTCAGATCGCTCAGTCCTTAACCACAGTCTCAGACTACAAGGCAGCTGGGAGTGGGGTTGGCACCGTGACTTCTGGCTGTCACACACAGGCACCATGAGACACCCAGTATCCAAACGGCGGAGCACAGCACAGAACCCAGGCCACAGTTGGAGCCACCTCCTGGCTGTGTGAGCTTTGTGTTAGGTGAGGTCTCTGTTCTGACCCCCTGTGAGCAGCCGAGACATTTCAAAGCAGGTGTAGGAAGGATCAGGTGGAGTGCACAAACAGATGCTGGGGAAGCCTGGCCGTCCAGAAAAAGTAACACCACAATCCATCCAGTCCGGAGGGCTGTATGGGCAGAGGAGGCCCATGATACAGATGGGGGTCAGGGTGCAGAAACTCTGGGAGCAGGTTCAGACGAGTTAAGGAACATTGCATTAGGGGTCTGTCTCTGTCTGTGCTGCTGCTATCCCAAAATGTCCCAGGCTGAACGATTTATAAAGCACAGCAACACACGTCTCAGAGATTGGAGGCTGTTAGGGCTCCGTGGGTTTGGCTGTTTTCTAAGAAATCCTCTCTGCTTCCAACGCCGTCCTTGTGTGCTAGAAGGCAGAAAGGCATTGTGTTTGTTACTTTTCTTGTGGCAAAATACCTACAGAAGCAACTAAAGCAAGGGTTTATTGCGGCTCACAGCTCAAGGGCACTGTCCATCACGGAGGGAGGGCGCAGCAGCAGGAGGGTGAGGTGGCTGGTCACATCGCAGAGAGAGATGAAAGCTCTCGCTCAGCTGGCTTCTTTTTATTCAGTCTGAGACCCTAGTCCTAGAATGACGTCACCCCTATTAAGGGTGGGTCTTCCCACTTCAATTAATCTAGAAACTCCCTCACCAACATGCCCAGAGGCTTGTCTCCTGGGTGATTCCTGATCTTATTGACAATGAAGATGAAGCCCTTTCCAAGGTCACCTGACCTGGCCCACAATGATAAGGACTTAGAGACCCTGCGAATGAATGAAGACACCTGGAGGGAACAGGTGGAAGATGACAGGGAATTGGCTGTGCCCCTCAAAAGCCCAGGTGCTGTGTGTGCCCAAGTCTAGCTAAGATCTTATGAATTGCTCTAAGGGGCTGGAGAGATGGCTCGGCAGTTAAGAGCACTGCCTACTCTTGCAGAGGACCCAGGTTAGATTCCCAGCACCCACATGGCGGCTAACAACTGTTCTTCCGTAACTCCAGTTCCAGGGGATCCAATGCTGTCTTCTAACCTCCGCAGGCATTGCACGACACAGATGTACTTACATGCCTGCTGGCAATACACTCATAGACATAAAATAAAAATAATAAAATATTTTTTGAAAAAGGGAGGCTTGGATGCCACACAAGGATATTGGCAGAGCTGGATGGGGCTTCTGTGAGTCAAGGAAGGGGCCAAGATGGCCGCAAGCCACTGAATGCTGGAGAGATCCAGGATGCTTTCCTTTGTGACTGTAAGGTCCTGCTGGCACCTTAGACATAGTCCAGTTTGTGCACGCTCTATGACAAAGGGAAGCTCAGCCCTCAGTGCCTTCTAAGAGATGAGTCTCTGCCACTGCCTGGGTAGCCTTGCACACTGGACCCTGGACCCTGGGCTCTCCTCTCTAAAGCCAGACAATATTCAGCTGGGCACTAGGCCTCCTGGGGTGACTCCATCCCAACTGTAGACTGTCCTAGCACAGAGTCACCTGGGTGGGGCGTGAAGCTGAAAGTCTTATGGAGGGCTCCCTCTTTAGCGGCAGAGCTGTGCTGTGTGTGGGTTCCCCAAGGTTGGGTGCAGGAGCTGGCAGAGGGATGCTGGGAGGGCACCTCACCTGGAGGGAGCTGGAGACATAGGAGCAGGCTCTGCCACATGGGGGTGAGACAGGTGCGGGGGAGGTGGAAGCCATGGGAGCTTGGTGCCCGGCTCCCACGGCACTGCAGGGCTCAGGCTGTCCATCCTTTCTCGTGCTTACGGCCCTCTAAGCAGACTGTCATGACTGTGACTCTTGATTGTTGTCAACTTGACCCCATTATGAAGTGCCAGGAAGTTAGTAAAGCTCTCTCCTCTGGGAGCGTCTGAGTGTGTTTCATAGATACTTAAGACTGACTGAACATGGGCGGCACAGTGTCTGCAGGCTGGGAGGAGGGAGGTGGAGGGCAGCTAGCACAGGCCTCCCCTGCTTCCTGCTCACCATGATGTAACCTGCTCTGCTCTGCCAGGCCCTCCCCACCATGGGGACTGACGTGTGCACCTGCCACCTCCCAGAGATGGGGTGGCAACCAGAACGGGAAGGGCACAGTGATCTTGTGATCTCTCTCTTTCCCTTGGGGCAGGAGGGGCAGATGACCCCGACCTTCAGCCACTGTGACACCTACCCAGCTGCCCCAGGGTTTCTCAGGGCGTGTTCCTGAAGGCAAAACACAGGACCACAGGGCTTTAAATCATCAATCAATTTTAATGGATCATATGGAAGCAAAACTACATTGGCGATATTTAAGACAAACACTTTCTCTAGCCTCACTATCCACTGGACGGTCCTCCTTGGTCCCCCCAAAACTAACAGTCTCAAGACGCATCGGGAGCTCCCCTCCTGGGTCCAGTCTTCCAAATCTTCCCATGTTTCTTACAAAATCGAACTCAATCCATCCAAGAAGAAAAGTAAACCAACAAAAGAGGAACCTGAAGACAGTTACGTCGCCAGCCACTCGGTAATGCGTAGTTGGCACCGCGTAACCAATATATGACGTGTGCCTCACACAGCTCACGTCGTTCATCGATAAAAGAATATAAAAATCTTGTTCAACCAGTGTTACGTGTATTAAAATAGATCTGTATCGCGCAGCACAGTTTCTCCCGGAGTCGTGAAAAATGACAAGAGGAACAGTGGCAGGTGGCGGGATGCCGGCCAGCCTCCCTACTCTGCACCTGTGTCTGTGTGCACACGTGCGTGTCTGTGGCCCTGCAGCTTGCACACACACACATGCTCAATGCAATTCGGCACCGTGTGATATGCTTGAGAGGAGACCTGTGGCTCCTGGACAAAAATAGGTTGTGCTGAGTCCGTCAGGACAGGGAAACAGGGTGAGGTGGGCTCACGGCCCACGGGAGTGCAGGGGCCCTATGGGCACAGAAAGCCTGCACTCCCTGGGAACAAGAGGACAGTGTGAGGAGGGGGCTCTGGAGGCTCTGAAAGCCAGGCTCCCAAGTCTACCGCCCTCTCCCCCTGGATCTCTAAAACCCCTCTAGGTGCTCCATCTGGCCAGCCTCTCAGGGGAGGTTGTCCATTCGTACCTTGGGGCAGAGACTACCAGACCCAGAGGAAAGGCAGCGGGTGCCCCGTTCACATTACGGATCACACAATAAAAACACCATACAAAAATGTGAAGTGATTTTTGGCATAGTGTCCTTAACTGGCAAGAGGGCTGGATGTTTAGCGGTTCTTTCAAGGAGAACCCTGAAGGCTTCTAGTCAGGAGTTGAAAGCCACCAGGTGCCTCCCCTGCAGGGTGGGGGGGCAGCTCCATCTAGCCCGGAACTCCACGAGGAAAATACACTGATGGCCAATGAGTCCCAGAGATTGACTACAGGAAGAGGGCTCAGGATGGCTGAGGCCTAGGCCAGGCAAGGCAGCCCACGTAGGGGTGACCCCAGGGGAAGCTGGCCTGTAGTTTGTTCAGTCAAATTGGCTGCAATTGTCAACCTAACAATACTGACAGAAGGGGTCAAGGGCAGGCAGAGCGCAGGGAGACCCAGGGCCTCTGGACAACTACCTAGGTTAGCTACCCTCTCTGGTACCAGAGGCTCACCCCCCCACCCCACTATCCAGCTACCTGTCCTCAGTTTGCCTTCATGCAGGCTATGCGTGGGCCAGTCTGCCTCACCCTCCTCTCTGCAGTCTGCCTCTCCTGTGGGGACGACGCAAAGAGAGCTGGCAATGGAAGCTGAAAGCTGGGGGTGGGGCCCACAACAGCTGGGGGTGGGGCTGCCTGTGCCTTGGTCTGTGACACCCCACCTGGCCTTCAGGTGTCCCCTGTAGTGAGGAAGGGTGCAGGGATCCACCTTCAGCCTGTCTTGGCTCTGGGATGTGCTCCCTTCTCTTCTATGTTTCTCTGTCTGGTTTACTTGTGTCTGAAATTCATAGAGTTTATGAGTTAAGGCCAACAGAACCCTCAGGACTCAAGAGCAGGGTCCCAGTAACTTTCCCTAGGTGTCACACAGGTCCCTGTGGTCAGTTGTGGCCCTGAGGGTGCTGGAGGGCAGGACGCATGGTGGCGGTGGAGGGCTTGCTCCAGGGCCCGGTCAGCAGTGGAGTGGAGCTGGTGGCTGCCATGGCAACCTGGAGCATCTGATCACCCTGGATGAGTCTCAGGAGGGCCCGGAGGCGGTCCAGTGATGACTGTGTGCCCCTCTGGCGGGCCAAGAGGCTTGTCTTTAGCTCCAGGCATTTCTGTCAGGGGCAAAGGGGTTAGAAAGGGTCTCAGAATTGAACGTTGCTGCATCCTGGGGCAGTTGCCTCGACTGCCCTGTAGTCCCTCCATCCCTCTGTCCCTCCCTCCCCCCTCCTTCCCTTCCTCTCTCTCTCCCAAAGCCTTCCCCCTCCATTACAGAGACAATAGGCCAAGGGTCCCACAAAAACAGGGAGGGGCAGATTAAATAAACAGCTGGACCCACAGGGTAAGTCTGTCTTGGAATGTAAGGCCAGGACGTACAGGTCACATAGTGATGCCCATCCCCACAGCTGACCATGGCTCCTCCTCTGGTCAGCAGTAGCAGTCACTGAGGGCCACAGATTTCCCAGACTGTGTTCTGTTCCTGCCTGCTCTCTAGCCTTTCTGTCCTTAACAGAGAGATGACATGGCCATGGGGCTGGAGTCAGATGCCCACTACTCTGGATCAAGTGCTGCTAGTGTAGCAGTGACCTCCCCACAGCTGTTCCCAAAACGAGAACACTAATCATCACAGAGACTGTTACAGGGTTCTTGAGAGGACTGAAGGAGACACTGAATCTAAAGAGCTTCTCCAAGCCGGACCTGTGATCTCAAGGTACTTGGGAAGTTGAGGTAGGAGGACTACAAGTTCAAGGCAGCCTGTGCAACCTAGTAAGACCCTATCTCAATAAGTAAAACCATGCTGGGTAGGGGGAGGACTGGGGTGATAGTTCGTTGGGTAAGAGTATTTGCTGTGCAAGTGAGGGGGCCTAAGCTTGAATCCCCAACACCAATATAAAAGCCTGGCATCATCATGCATGGCTGTAATCCCAGTTTTGGGACGCAGAGCAAGTGGATCCTAGGAGTTCACAGGCCAGCTAGCTTAGCCCCCGGGAGTTCATGGGCCAGCTAGCTTAGCCCCTAGGAGTTCATGGGCCAGCTTAGCCACAATAGCAAGCTTTAGGGTTAGTGAGAGATGATATCTGAAGGGAGGTGGCAAGCAATAGAGTGAGACATCTGACAGCCTCCTCTGACCTGGACACACACATGTACATACACATCCGACAGCCTCCTCTAGCCTCCTCTGACCTGGACACACACACATGTACACACACATCCGACAGCCTCCTCTAGCCTCCTCTAACCTGGACACACACACATGTACATACACACATATGCCACCCACAAACACACACACACACACACACACACACACTAAAACCATACTGGGGATACAGCTTATTGATAGCGTGTTTACCTAACATGCACAAGACTCTAGGTTCAATCCCCAGTACCATAAAATAAATAAAATAGAGCTTATCTAGGACCCAAAACTGCTATTAGGACTATCACCATTATCGTCACCATCACCAACATCATCACTGCCATCGCCATCATCACCACCAACATTATCACTATCATGGCTCTCATGATCATCGCCATCCCACCATCATCACCATCACCACAATCATCACTATCGTCCCCACCATCATCCCCATTATCACCACCACCATCATCACCACAACCATCATAACTACCATCGCTATCGCTATCATCATCACCACCATCACCACACCACCTATCATCATCACCATCCCCATAATCATCAGCAGCATCCCTACCACCATCATTCCCATTATCACCATATCATCTATCATCATCACTACCATCACCATCACCACAACCACCATCATTGCTATGACCACCACCACCACCATTACCACCACCATCACCACCACCATCCACCACTACCACCGTCATCACTACCACCATCACCACCAACCACCATTACCACCATCATCATCGCCATCATCTCCATCATCTCCATCATCTTGTCTATCATCAACCTACAGATTATGTCCTCTTTATACCAGAGGAAGCTGAGGTTCAGAAAGGCAGGGCCTTGCCAGGTCGCAGAGCTGAGAGGCAGGGTGAAGATGTCCCTAATGACTTGGTAAATGTTTATGAACTGCACTAGAGCGTCACCCTCCACCCACGGACCCGCTGGGTGACACAGGGGAGACTGCTTTCTCCCGGGCTCCGTGAGTGGATGGCAAGGCACCCACCCTACCTGTGCTCACCTTCACTGCCGAGGCCAGCTGCTGATCTCGCTCCTCCAGCTGCTGGTGCTCAGTCTGCAGCTCGCTGCCTCGCTGCAGCAGTTTCTGCTTCTCCTCTTCTTTGACTAGGAGAGATGGAGCAGACCCACCAAGGGGCAGGTGAGCAGCTGGGCTGATGCACGGAGACTGAAAATGTTGTGCTGGGGACCACTCCCAGGTCTTGGCTTCTTAAAGCTCTGGGTCAGAGGAGCCTGGACCTGCCCAGCCTCTTCAAGCTCCCACAGGAACCCAGGGGTCCTTCCCTACTCCCCGTGACACCTTACCCGTCTTGTGGGTGACGTAGGAGTGTACAATGGCCAACATCCCAGTCCAGGGCACACCCTCGTGTTTCTTTAAGGCCTAAGGGACAAAAGGGGTGATGAGAAAGAATGCAGACCCTGGAACCTGCTGGGACCATATCCTGGCTCTCTAACCCCAGGGAAGCATGCTCTCTGAGCCACACCAGCATGGCTCCTTGGGGGCCAGAATCTTCAATGCTTCCCTCCCTGGTCGAAGCCAGGGATGCTGTTAAGCACCTCACAGCTTACAGGACAAAGCTCACTGGGTACTCAAGCCTCTCTTCGTCACTCTTGTGCACGCCCTGCCTCCACCCAGGTCCACCATGCTGGGGACCACCCCAGACATTGTCATGCCATATGTGCAGGGGAGAGTGAGCCCTCCTGCCCCCACCTTCTGCTGGCACTTGGGGCAGACCCACAGGCCCTTGGGTGCTGTCTTGAGGGGGGGGTCCAAGCAACTGAGGTGGTAGGCCCCTGGGCAGGTGCTGCAGGGCTGCAGGTTGGCCCCTCGTTTGCAGGCGGCACAGTGTTCATCATGGGTGATCTCACTCTGCAAAGAAAGGGGGATGTGAGGCAGCTCAGCCAGGCCTAAGCAGCTAGAGAGAACAGGAGGGAGTGGCTCCTGCTGGGTGACACTGCAAAGATACACCTGGACTCCAGCAGGTTATGTACCCGGATGGGTAGGATCCAGGGCATGCCTGGTTACCCTGACCAGGGCTGGGACATTGAGCATGGAAGTTGGCACAGGGGGCTCCAGTGCCCCAAGTCTTCCATGCTAAGACTTGAACTCTCAATTTGTGTGTGTGGGGAAGGGCACCCACCATGTTCTAAGAAACAGCCTGCCTCCTGTTTAGGGAATGGAGCCCTGCACTGGTGGCTCATTCTTACGAACGTGCTGTCTCAGAGATGGGGCTGTGGACTGAGGCAAGTGGCACCTTCAGGCCTCTCAACTGCATATCCATCTAGTCAAGACCTGATACTCAGGTGAGTCACACACTTGCCTCCGCATCCACAGCAGAGATAAGGCCAGCTGTCCCTCAAGCACTGGACAGAACAGGACAGAGCACGTGAAGCACTCCCCACTCACACCAGGGGCCCAGCAGAGCAGTAAGGACAGGGCTCTTCATCTGTCTCTCCCACTGAGGCCTCAGCACACACACACCAGGGGCCGTGTCCCTGGCGTGCACAAGGACACCTCTGCCTGGTTGAAGGGAGGGGCTCCTGTGACTTTGCAATACCTGATTGACTTCCGGCCACCCACCAGGGCTCTTTTCCCTACAAGACATATCAAGAGAGCTTTCAACCTCAGAGCTGAAGAGACCAGAGAGGACAGCCCATGCCACAAGGGCCTTAGACAGCAGAGGTGTCCCTGAGGGAGGGTGCTGTTCTTCAGATGACCTCTCCTACGCCCATCTACGCTCCTCATTCAGCATAGAGGCCCAGGAAGGGGGAAGCACCAGCCCAGTCACATAGGAAGCAGGAACAGGAGGTGGAACAGGGATCAAGAGTGCTGCCTCCCACCTCAAAGCCAAGGTCCCTCCAGGACTGTGGGTTTACGGGAAGGGGCTCCACTCAGGAGCCTTCCACCCCGCTGTGTGTCCCCTTGTCCATGTGGGCTGGACAGTGGTAATCTGGATAAACTGCCAGGCCAGGCCCATAAGCACCTGTATTTATTGCCACAGGGTGACCTTGGAAAGCAATGTGGATGTCCAGAGCGGGCTATAAGCAGTCCCCTAGGTGGCACATGTCAGATGAGACCTGTTTGGGATTTGATTAGAAATTGGTTGGGGAGATGGTTCAGTGAGTAAAACCTGACAACCCGAGTTTGATCCCTGAGACTCACGTGATAGGAGAGAACTGACTCTCACAGATTGTCCTCTGACCTCCACATACATACAATAAATAAAACGTAATGAAAAAAAAGAAATTGGGAAGGGAGAGGCCATACACGGGAAGCAGATACTGACCAATCAGTATCACAGGGAACAGAGATAGGAGCTTTGTGGACTGGTAGTCACAGGATCACAATGGGTACCTAGGGTAAAACCCTGGGAATCAGCAAGCCCTTGAGGTGGGCAACAAAGAACCAGAGACAGCCAGCTGTATCCAGTCCTGGCACTGGCTGCTTCCAGCAGAGCCCTGGTGGCTCCTAGGGTCCCAGCACCTTTGGGGCCAGGCAGGGGAAGACACCTATTTGAACCTGGCCGCTCAGCCTTTCAACAATGCAGGGCTCAGCTGGGCAGGAGGAAAGCAGGTTCGGAGCTGTACGAGTTCTGGGTACCAAGGGAAGAGTGAAGATGGGGGCACGTACCTTCCAGCAGGGGTCCTCGTTAGCTGGCACAGGGAGGAAGGGCGGAGAAGATGTTAGTGGGTGCAGGAGGATAACAGGTCAGGACTGGGTCCCCCAGGCCTAGTGTGGCAGGGTCCTCGCCCTTGATGGGAGCATTACAAGGCCTAGTTGATGCCTGAGTTCTCAGAACCATCATAAGGGCAGGGTCTCTGCTTTGGTCTTGGTCAAGACCCATCTCATGAGGATTATGGTTTGCTCAGAGAAGGAACCAGAATTCGGAGTACCCCTCAGAGTGACCTGTTGGCTCCTTTTGGCTGCAGACCCTTGCCTTCTAGGCTGTGATCTCAAACCACACATGGTTATAACACTACTCATGGGAGATGTCCATCAACTGGGAGCAGGTGTCATAGGCCCACTGCATAGCACAGATCAACAGTGCCAAGGCCCAGGGAAGCATCTGAGGCCCCGAGAGCTACAGAGAACACCAAGGAGGCGGCCATTGGCAGCTCTCTTGTTCTTTGAGATATGGCTTTTCTATAGCCCAGGCTGGCCTGGAACTCCCTGCAATCCCGTTTCAGCCTCCTGAGCACTGTGAGCCACTGTGCCCACACTGGTAGTTTTCTAAGGGACAGTGCCAAGTGGCCCCCAGCTGCTGGTGTATTCTTGTCCTGAGGTGGCTGACAGAGAAGAGAAGGCCCTATTGAAAGCTGGGATACATGTCCCTGCCTGTCAGAGCTGAGCCCAGCATCTAGGACTCCTAGACCAGTCTAAGGAGTCCAACTGCCCACAGTCGGTCCAGGAGGAAGGCTAGGGATGGGCTGAGCCCCAGCCCGGCTAGTACATGTCTGGTAGTGGGCAACATGGCTGAGCGGGCAGCATGAGGCTCACACAGGCTAGATACTGGCAGGAAAGTGTGTGTAGGGGGGTGCTCCTCTGTATACATCTTCATCTCTGCCAGCCCAGCTTTCGGGTGGTCTTCACTAGGGTTCTCTGATCTGGGTACCAAGCACAGGAGCACGTCAGAGACCTGTGTGACCACAGTGCACAGTCTGCTTCCCACTGCAGTTTCTGTACCTGACAAATGGGAACTGACCCCAGTAGCTCTCCTTCCCCAGAAGCCGGGACTGCAGAGGTCACAGTCCTAAAAGTCTGAAGAGCTGTGGAGGGGCCAGGGCCAGGGAGGGGAGTGGATCTGCAGAAGCTGTGGTTCTGGCTGGCACTTACCTCGTGCTGTGAGGAACAGGGGGTTGTTGAGATAGCTGGAGGCCAGCCGCTTCCGCTGCAGGGACAGAAAGCACAACAGAGTGACCCGTCATGTGGAGTCCTTCCTCCACTGCCACCCTGCCCAGGATCCCCCAAAGACAGCCCCAGCATCAGGCTCTGGAGACCAGGTGAGTCCCCTGTTGGAGGCAGGGGAGGAAGCAGATACTAGGGACCCAGGGGCAGTGGTGGGTGGGGAAGGGACGTTCACAAAGCTCGGTTCTGCTGAGGTCCTGGTGCCAAGTTGTCTCAGGTGGGAAAGAAAAGGGGAAGCCCCCAAGCATGACAGGTCAGGACCAAACCTAGCATGGTCCTCCCCACTGGCCTGCTTCCTGATCTTTCTCTAGTTCTGGAGGCAGCTGGGGAAATGAGGGTGTACGGACTGGCCCCCTCAAATTTCACCTCTTGGCACGTGGTTCAAAGCCTGCAGGAGCTTCTCTGAATTCCAGAGGAATGGTACAACCCCACAGGCCACATCCTCCGGACTTTGGTACCATGCTGTTTTGACTGTGGTAAAAAGATTATTCTAGAAATGTGGGATTAGCTTGGAAACACTCAACGTGGCCAAGCAACATTCAAAGGCAAGTAAGGGCCTGTGGAAGGCTGCTCCTGGTGTCAGTGCTTCTCTAAGGCCCAAGCAAGGGTCACAGGGCTTTGAGCTGACTGCTGAGGTATGAAGGAGGTCACTCCATGCTGGCTGCGGGTTTGGGGCTGGAGGGTACATAGACTCTGTGCCCAGAGCAGTGGCTGGTTTGTCAACATCCAACCAGAGGGCTGATGCCCTGGTCATGGAATATGTGTTCCTGGCTGGAGGTTGAAGATGACTTGGGGTTCTTCTGGGGCTTTGTTTATTGTTAGTCAGGGTCTCATGATGCCCAGGCTGGCCTTGAACTCACTATGTAACCAAGGATGACCTCGAACTCCTGATCCTCTTGATTACAGGCATGCACCACCATGCCTTGTTTATGCAGTGCTGGGGGATCAAACCCAGGACTTCTTACATGCCAGGCAAGCACTAATCCAACTGAGTCACACCCCCAGTCTTCAATGGGCTTCTGAAAGGTCCCCACATCTGGGGCCAGGACTTGCTCACCAGACCCAAAAGTGAATGTCATACACTTGGAGTGAGCACGTTCTGAGAAAGGAGCAGGGAGGAGAGAGAAAGGGACATATGGGATGGAGCCTGAGGACTCTCCCTCCTCCCCTGGACGGGGCTCTACAGGGCTGGAGCTGACCATGTTCCCTGTGAGAGCTCTCCTTCCCAGCAAAGCTCAGGTTCACAGGTTTGGGACCCACAACCTAGAGAAGGGAAATGGCCTCTTTATTCTTCCTGAGACCCAATGGGGAGCCAGCCCATCTCAATCCTATCTGGTCCTTTCTCTTTGGGGCCAGCCTGTTCCCCACCTCACATTCTCTGTAGTTGACTGGATAGGCTCTGTACACAAGGCCCACGATGACATTAGGTCAGGGGCTCAGCTCTATCTGTGACCAAGAAGAGGTTTGTTCCCTCACTCCCCAGCAGGGCCGCAGCTAGGAATGCAACAGATAGCTTCTGTTTGCTTTGGGACAGGGTCTCACTGTGTAGCCCAGACTGGCCTGGAACTGGCAACCCTCCCACCTCAGCTTCCCGATTGCTGTGATCACACTCAGTGGGAGCTGACAATTTCACCTTCTTCCTTCTGGTTTGGGAGGGATGTGCGAGGAGGCAGAAGGAAGGAGCTGGGCGGTCCCAGGGTCTGGCCTGAGCTGTGCACCTCTCCTTCCCACCCACCTCAGTCTCCAAGAAGCTGCTGTAGGTGGGGTTGGCCGTGCTCCTCCTCTTCCGCTCCTGGCGCTTGCTCTGGATCTCTGGAAAGGCAAACACAGCAGTCACTGGGTTCCTCCTCCGGCCCTGGCACAGCAGCCCTCTATCAGTGCTGCAGCTGTCTGCCCTGACTGGGCCCTGCAGGGTCAGAGGCTCCAGGAATAGCTCTGGCGGCCTTAGGATGAGTGTCAGGGCGGGGTGTGTGTGGGGAGAAGCAGGGACATACTTCTCAGCCTGAACCCCTCCCCACCAGCTGTCTGTTGGGACCCCTGAGTGGTAGCAGCAGAGCCCACAGCTCAGATACCTGCCTGGCTAGCTGATGGTAGAGGCCCTGCCTCCACTGGGCCAGGCACCTTTGTAGTTCTCAGCAGCCTCTGCCCCAGGCACACTGACCCACGTCCTTCCCCTCTCCTCCCTTTGGCTTGTACAGCCAGCTCTGCCTCCCCAGTAGCTGCCCAGTGTCCTGTCCGTCTTCAGTGTTACCCCCGTGTGCTTCCTGTGAGACACCGCTGACCTCCAATAAATATTTCGGGGATCACAGTCTGTGGGAGACTGTGGGGAGGTTTTCAAAGTGAGGACCATTTTCATATGAGGAAAGCTTTTTTCCTTTGGTTCTCAGGAAACAGAGGCCCAGAGTGTGGACCTAGTGGGTATGTAGCTCAACTGGGCCTCAAACTCAGGATTTCTGTGTCTATCTCATAAGGTCTTGGCACTCCAAAGTCAGAGGTAAAGACAACTTAAGTTCTATATCATCACACAGAAGAACCTAGGGAACATCCAACCCACTGCAAGGTTGAGCCAAGGCTACCCCAGGGGAGCTGGAAGGCGGGTCTCTGCCCTGCCCACCCAGCCACACCTGGGCCTCAGCTGCTGGCTGCCAGGGACCATTGGGTGGTAGGGTTAGCCAAGGCTGTTCCCTGGGAGGCTATGTGACAGCCAGACCACCTCCTTCTACTGTAAGACGGTTCAGCTGAGCTTGGGGGCCCTGCTCTGACGTAGGCTTGGCCCTGACAACCTGCATGACCTTGGCCATCCCCAAGTCACCTGCTATGTTGGGCAGGAACTCTGCCTGACATCAAAGCTACTAAGCTCCACCTCAGGCCCACACACAGTTCATGCCCTGCCTATTGTGGCTTCCAAGGAAATGCAAACCCAACTGTCTGTCCTCCCCAGGCTGACTGGGTACGTTTCTACTTCATGAAATGTCTTTACCAGGTGAGGTGGGTGTGCAGTCAGGAGATCTAGCTTCCAACCCAGGCTGTGTGACCCTGGACAAGTGATCCGAGTTCTCTGGCCTCAGCTCCCCTGTCTGCAATGGGAGGCCTGGTTTCTAGGCCTCTAGCAAGTGTGTCTATCAGTTGGTGAAATGGTCCAGAGTCACGCTGTCTTATCTGCTTAAACTCATGTCCCCCTGAGCCCTAGGTCAGTCCCAGCACACCTGAGTGCATGTGCCTGGTGCATGATGCAATTGCATGAGGACGGCCCATTTCAGATAAAAAGATGGAATGCAGGGAAGTGACATAACTTTGGCTCAAATGGTCAGCAAATGACAGGACCAGACAGCTGCACTTTACTGTGGCTCCAGGGTGGGGACAGGTCCCTCCATATGAACAAGACAGTGCCGCATGGAGCCTGTTTTCCATGGGGCACGGAGACCAGAAGAGGTCTCTGGCTTGTCCTGGATGACTGTGTGCCCCCCTTTACCTGGGGCTGGGTTCTCAGAAGGGTCACACCCAGATGGCTATGACTTAAGAGTACCCTAAAACCCTCTTCACTGCCTGAGGCCACACCCCAGCTGTCTTACCATCACACCAGTCCCATCAAGCCCCACCTCACCCCGGCTCCTGTCCGAACACTTACCTTCCAGGTGCTCAGTTGTGACCAGGCCTAGCGCTACCATGAAGGCAATTTTCTGAGAAGGAAAGGGATAGAGAGGCATTAGCGCAGTCTTTCACCCTCACCCAGTCTCTGCCAAGAACTCTGAGCCACAGGGCTGATATGATACCCTGGGGGTGCCCAAACATGGAGATGATGCCCCAGACACTGTGAATGTTCCCAGGATGCTCAGAGACTGTCAAAGTCAATGTATGTCGCTCCTGGGAACACCTGGGGGCCCATGACAGGGCTGGATAAACACACTTCTCAAACACACTTTAAAAAATGGACAGCACAAAGCTGGGCATGGTGGCACATGCCCCTAATCCTGAACTTGGAAGATGGAGGCAGGGGATCACAAATTCGAGGCTATCCCTGGCTACATGGTGAGTGTGAGGCCAGCCTGGGCCACTCAAAACCCTGATTCAAAAAATAAACACAAGGGCTGGAGAGATGGCTTACTACTTAAGAGTGCTTACTGCTTTTGCAGGGGACCCAGGTTCAATTCTTAATCACTTATGTCAGATGGTTCAAAAACCACCTGTAACTCCAGCTCCAGGGGGATCTGACACCCACTTCTAACCTCTGAGGGCACCTGCACCCACATGGGCACATACCCACACAGACACACACGTGCATGCATATACACACACACGCACACACACACACGCACGCACGCACACATAGTTGAAAGTAATAAAACAATAACTACAAATAAAGACCACTGACAGCATGGATGGCAATTCAGCCACTGGTTGGATTTTGACATAGTCCCACTGGCCTGGCTTTGTGATTTCTGTTCAGGTAAGATTTTTTTGTGTATGTGTATGAGTATTGTCTGTACATGTGTCTGTGCATATGTGTGCAGTGCCCATGAAGACCAGAAGAGGCATCAGATCTCTTGGAACTGTTGTTATGGTTGACTCTGACCTGAAGTGGGTGCCGGGAACCGAACCCAGGTCCTCTGCAAGAGCAGCTGGTGTTCTTAACCACTGGGCTATCTCTCTAGCCCCTGTTCACTTTGCATCAAATACCGTTGAGCCCACCCATAAACCCCAAACCTTGTCAGGAAGTTGCATCCTTCATACCTCAGCCCCTTTCAGCAATCCTCATTTTGAGCTTTGTGATTATTTTTTTTAGACATACACACATTTTATCATTCATTTGCGTATTCCAAAATGGAACAGCACACAGCTTTACCCGGCTGTGACCTTATAAAGGGGCACTGAACATTCCTTTATGGAGTCACCCTTCTTGCTTAGTCCTTTTCCCTGTGTGTAGGCAGCAGCGACAGACTATCGCATTATGTCAAATAGACCCTGTGAGATGCCTATGGTTAGATTCGAGTTGGCCTTGAAGGGCGCTGCCAGCTCTGCCAGTCTCGGTGTAGGAGGTCTACTGGCACCTACTGTGACCATGACTGAGTTAATGAACAAGCATTTCTTTATTTTTATTTTATGTGTATGATCATATTGCCTGCATGTATGTAAGTGCACCCATGTTGTGCAGAGCCTGCAGAGGTCAGAGAAGGGCGTCGGATCCCCTGGAACTGGAGTTATAAATGGTTGTTAGTTGCCATGTGGGTGCTGGGAACTGAACCTGGGTCCTCTGCAAGATCAGCCAGATTAACCACTGAGCCATCTCTCCAGCCCCTTATGTAATGTTTTTAATAAAAATAATAATTCTAAGCTGGGTGTGGTGGCACATGCCTTTAATCCCAGCACTCAGGAGGCAGAGGCAGATGGATCTCTGTGAGTTCAAGGCCAGCT
>NW_008348199.1:1367544-1371395 GCF_000622305.1 Nannospalax galili | reverse complement strand
ACAGACACACACGTGCATGCATATACACACACACGCACACACACACACGCACGCACGCACACATAGTTGAAAGTAATAAAACAATAACTACAAATAAAGACCACTGACAGCATGGATGGCAATTCAGCCACTGGTTGGATTTTGACATAGTCCCACTGGCCTGGCTTTGTGATTTCTGTTCAGGTAAGATTTTTTTGTGTATGTGTATGAGTATTGTCTGTACATGTGTCTGTGCATATGTGTGCAGTGCCCATGAAGACCAGAAGAGGCATCAGATCTCTTGGAACTGTTGTTATGGTTGACTCTGACCTGAAGTGGGTGCCGGGAACCGAACCCAGGTCCTCTGCAAGAGCAGCTGGTGTTCTTAACCACTGAGCTATCTCTCTAGCCCCTGTTCACTTTGCATCAAATACCGTTGAGCCCACCCATAAACCCCAAACCTTGTCAGGAAGTTGCATCCTTCATACCTCAGCCCCTTTCAGCAATCCTCATTTTGAGCTTTGTGATTATTTTTTTTAGACATACACACATTTTATCATTCATTTGCGTATTCCAAAATGGAACAGCACACAGCTTTACCCGGCTGTGACCTTATAAAGGGGCACTGAACATTCCTTTATGGAGTCACCCTTCTTGCTTAGTCCTTTTCCCTGTGTGTAGGCAGCAGCGACAGACTATCGCATTATGTCAAATAGACCCTGTGAGATGCCTATGGTTAGATTCGAGTTGGCCTTGAAGGGCGCTGCCAGCTCTGCCAGTCTCGGTGTAGGAGGTCTACTGGCACCTACTGTGACCATGACTGAGTTAATGAACAAGCATTTCTTTATTTTTATTTTATGTGTATGATCATATTGCCTGCATGTGTGTAAGTGCACCCATGTTGTGCAGAGCCTGCAGAGGTCAGAGGAGGGCATCGGATCCCCTGGAACTGGAGTTATAAATGGTTGTTAGTTGCCATGTGGGTGCTGGGAATCGAACCCGGGTCCTCTGCAAGAGCAGCCAGTGCTCTTAACCACTGAGCTGTCTCTCCAGCCCCCAAGCGCAAGTGTTTCTTAGACTTGTAAATCTATTTATCCACTTTCTGTTTTTATCTTTTGATTTGGCATCCAGGGTTAGCTTACTGTGTAAGTTTCAGATTTACAGGAAGTTTTAACTACTCATGAGTGGACCTGCGCCCCCAGCACCCACTCCCGCTGCTAACCACAGCATTATGAAAAGCCCGTGTCCATGTGTAAAGCCTGCTTTATTTGGATAGCTTGGTTTTTATGCGGGTCTCTGCCAGGAGCCCATTCAGGTCCCAGAAGTGATACTTGGTCTTCCTGTGTCCCTACTAAGTCCCAAGTCTGCCACAGTGTCCCATCTTTTCCTTGCAGATTTTTGTTTATGTTTTGTTTTTTTGGACAGGGTCTAGTTATATAAGCGATGTAGCCCAGGCTGACCTCAAACTAGCAATTCTCCTGTGTCTGTCTCCAAAGTTCTGGAATGACGGGTGTGCCACCATGTTTGGAAAAGCCAAAACAAACCCCAAACAGAACGTTTCACAAATTCACACATCACCCTTGCTCAGGGCTGCACTAATCTCTTCCGGATGGCCCCAATGTCAGCACTGAGTTAGGTAAGCACTGGGCGGTTCTGACAGGTCCTGGACAGGCATTTTGAAAATCAGGATTTGTTTTCCTCATGGTGAGCTGCAGTGATGAATGTGGGACACCACAGAGGGAAGGTGTCCTCACCACATCTCTCCAGGCACCTGCTGCCACTGAGACTCACTGCTGTGCCCGCCGGGTCCACACTGAAGTGTGACAGTTCCGCACAGGTGCAGCAGCCCCCTGTTCTCTCTCCTCTCCAGCAGGACTGTACTTTCACAGGAAGTTGTAAAGTGTTCCATGTCAAAGGATTTGTCAGTATTTTCTTTGGTTCTCTGAGTCTTGGCTGGGGACTCCCTGGGCAGGAAGTGTGAAGTACAGATTTGTTTTGCATATGGCTGCCAGTGTGCCCATCCCATTTACCCATGAGTCCATCGTCTCACCTCTCTAACTGAAGGAGACACTTCCTCATCACATCTGAGTATACCTCTGGGTCTTTTGCTCTGGACATTCTTACCTGTGAGCTGCAGCCACACTCAGTCATTAGGGCTTTCTGGCAGGTTTCAATACACAAGAGGATTTGAACCTCACTATTTTCCTGGTCTGAGTTTCTCTGGCTCTTCTTATGTGGTCATGTGAAATTTCACAGCTGCACCCTCATGCAGTCCCAAGTGGGGATTCAGCTGGAGTATTTGCTGACATGAGTTAAAATGTTACATCTGCTTAGGACACAATAACGTGACCTTATTACATTTCCATCCACAGGTGCTGGTTTTTGCTTTTATTTCAATCTTCAAGTTTCAATCTAAAGTTTAAGCCCTTCACTTTGAGTGCCAGTGGGGCTGTGTGGGGTGGAAAGGTTTGTCTGTGAGGCCAGTCGTCTGTGACGGGCCTCCGTCCAGCTCGGGAATGCTCCCTTCCCTTCTGCAGGTACACACGGCCTTCTTGTCTTCAGGGAGTGGTGCTGTGCCCAGAACGCCTGGACCTCCTGCAGCTACTTCTCCTGGGTACTGTTTGGACTCAGTTCCTGCGAACATCACTGACATGGGTTTCCTGGCCTATACATTCTTTTGGTCTCATTTGAAACTCATAAAACGGGGGAAGTATCTGCCTTTTTCTCAGTGGCTGTCTGCAGGGGAGACCCAACTGCATGTCTCTGCCCTGTTCATGCTGGAAGTCCCTTGAACTGCTGCAGAGGCTAGAGGGCTCTATTACCTGTGTACCCACTATGCCTCAAGATGGAACATGGGAAATAGAACAGGCTACACGCTGCTGAGCCTGGGTTCATACTTCCTGAAACGGAGCCAATCCCACCTCCATGGTGGCTTTGTGGTGTAACAGTACGGCTGTGGGGTGGGATTGTAGCTCTCTGTGTTCAGTGCTTACCTAGCATGCATGAAGCCCTGGGTTCCATCCCCAGCACTGCAGATACCAGGTATGGTGGCACATGCCTATAATCCCAGCACTTGGGAGGAAGCTGGAGGATCAGGAGCTCAAGATCATCCTCGGCTGCACAGTTAGCCTGAGACCTGCCTGGGTTACATGAGACCCTGTCTCTACAGCCATGCACAAGGCTTCCTGGGCTGTTACCATCATCTTCCGGCAATCTTGTACTGATGAAAGTCTGCCAGGCTTGGAGGCCTCACTACCAAAAGTTCCTTTACAAAACCAACATTCATGCCTTGCCTGGTGGCAAAGGCCTGTAATCCCAGCTACTAAGGGTGCTGAAGCAGGAGGACAATTTGAAAATCCATGAATTCAAGGCCGGCCTAGGCAACATAGTGAGACCTTGTCTCAAAATAAAAAGTTCCAGAAGGCTGGGGATGTATAACAGCCCAGTGGTAGAGTATGGTACAAACTTTAACACCAAAAAAAAAAAACCAAAAACAAATCTACATCCTGTAACAACCTGGGGTCCCACTTGGCTCAGTCAGAGGTATCAGAGATAGCTACCCAGTATATTCTGGGATCATCACACAGCCTCCTCACCAATGGGCTCCACCTACAGCAGACCTACCCTGCCCGACTCTCAAACTTTAACAAGGGTTTCCACACCAGGATGTACTGTGACGTCTGTCATTTCACGTATTTACACTAATTATGTAGTTAGGTGTAATTATACTAATTGTAAAAATGCGCAATAATTGACTAATTCGAGTTTTGAGAGCACAGGAAGATGCCACCCTGAGAATCATCTTGAGTGTCGAAGGCATATGGGAAAAGCTCAGGGCAAGCAAACAGGTGCTGGAGGGAGAGCCAGCCAGC
>NW_008348199.1:1310678-1367484 GCF_000622305.1 Nannospalax galili | reverse complement strand
TCCCTGTAGCCCCAGCTGGCCTGGAACTCACTATGTAGACCAGGCTTGCCTCGAACTCACAGAGATCCTCCTGCCTCTGCCACCACGCCCTGCTAATATTATTATTTATTTTTTTTTTTTGGTCTTTTTGAGACAGGGTCTCCCTGTAGCCCCAGCTGGCCTGGAACTCCCTAGCACAGAGATCCACCTGCCTCTGCCTCCTGAGTCCTGGGATCAAAGGTGTGAGCCACCGTGTGTGGTTTATTATTTTTTATGTGTCTGAGCGTTTTGCCTGCATGTAAGTACACCTGTGTCATGCAATGCCCATGGAGGCCAGAAGAGGGCATCAGATCTCCTGGAATTGGAGTTAAAAATGGTTGTTAGCTGCCAAATGGGTGTTGGGAACTGAACCCAGGTCCTCTGAAAGAGCAGCAAATGCTCTTAACTGCTGAGCCAGCTCTCCAGCCCCAATGTTACTTCTTTTTCAAGGCAGGGTCTCTTGTAGCTCAAGCTGGCCTCAAGCTCATTTTGTAGCCAAAGATGATCTTGAAATCCTAATCTTCCTGGTTCTACCTCCCAAGTGCTAGGATTACAGGCAGTGCGACCACATGCAGTTTATTCATGTTGAGGATAGAACCCAGGGCTCTGTGCTTGCTAGGCAAGCACTCTACCAACTGAGCTACCTCTTCAGCCCCATGGCCTTTGGACATGTCAAAAGATAATAATCAAATCACCTGCTCGGACACTCCATGGTTCCCCATTACCTAGGGATCAAAAACCCCACCCTGGCCTCCTGCTTTTGGGTCTTTCGGAATCAGATTCTGCCATCTACCTTGGCCTCGGGCTGACACTCTGCTCTTATGCCGCCTGCTCTCCGCAGCCCAGCTGTCCTCTCTGGGCATGCCCAGTCCCTTTCCACTTTGGGCCACTGCCCACATAGTACACAATCCCTGGCCTGCTATCCTCTGCCTCTAGTCTCTGTCATTTTTTGCCTCTGCCTACATATTCCTCTAAGGCAAAGTCCCTTTCAGTCCCCCAGGAGCCTTCCTCTGTCCCATCTCCTGTAGCTCACAACTCACACTTCTCTGGTGCCAGTGGAAGTTTCCTGACACCTGTTAGTGGCCTTTGTAGTCCTGCCAGTCTCTACCCTCGGAAGGGAGCTTCCCAGGGCAAGGACTACAGACATCTGCCCATGTGGAATCCCCTACCTACAGCAGAGTCTGTGCTGCATGCATGTAAACACTGAAGGAGAGCAGGTATGGGAGGCATGTGCCAACCTTGGGACCAAAGGTCTTCCTCAGAATCATCAGGGGCTTGGGAGATGGGGGGCTTGGGGGAACCTTTTTGGGGTGAGATCTTTGTGGGGGGCATCTGGAACAGATCAGGGTAGACTGTCAAGTGAAAACCATGCTGACTGGTTGAATGAGGGTTTAGCAGTGAGACTGGGGTCTGAGTGGGAAAAGCCACATGGAAAACGCCAGCAGGCAGAGCAGGAATGGGGGTGGGGGGGCAGGTGCTGAGAGTGCAGCCTAAGCAGAGGGTGGTCACCCACCAGTCCTCAGAGACTGATCCTGGGTCACCTGCTGTCCTGTGAACCCCCTGAATACAGGTGGCAGCATTTCAATTGTTAGAATCATTCCACAAAAGCCTGTTACTCCCCTTCTCATAGGTGGGAGTGGGGGGGAGGTGTCACGTGCAACTTCACTTCTAAAAAGTTCATAGGGCACCTTCTGCCCCAGCCTGAGGGGACAACTGAGCTCTACAGTGTTCCAGGTCTTACTCTGACTCCTTCAAACTACTAGGTTGGCCACAGTCAGGAAGAAGGGGAGGGGCCACATGCTGCCCAGGGGAACAGCATCTCTTCCTGGGCAGAGTCCCAGAACAGACAAGGACCACAGTCAGGACTCTTGGGAGTGTGGGCAATGCCTATGATCCAATGGTTTGCCTAGTGTCAACTCAGAATCCTCCAGCAACCCTTACCACTCCTGTCTGCAGATTAGGGAAGAGGGGGTTGTCGTAATTCCACTGTAAGGCATAGTCCTGTTGACACTCAGCCAGGCAGCAAGGTGTTAGAATGTGTGCTGACCACAGCCCCACCCTGTCTACACAGCCTGGAAAAGGCAGGGTACAGACCCAGCCCACTGGAGGAGCCCTGCCCCAGGGCTCCCACTGTTCAGGGTGCTGGGCCATGACTAGTTGGGACACGCCTAGTAAGTCCATTCCTACTCTACAGTGCTACATCCTATAGCACTGCCCTCGCTACCTCAGGATTCTCCTGGCTGGGGGTCCAATCTTCCTTCTTTTTGGTGGCTTGAGCTCCCTGAGATGGCTCCTCCGTGGGCGGCTGGGGCTCCGCTGAACTCTCGGGCTGCGTCTGCACTTGAGGCTGAATGATGATGACCTGAAGGGTGCAGAAGGGATGAGTTGGGAGCTCAGGGAGGGGCAGTGGGAGGGTTAGGGTTAGGGAAGGATGAGACAGGGAGGGTTCAGGGAAGGAGGGGAAGCCTGGAGGCTCAGGTGGGGCCTGAAAGACCAGTCACAGAGGAACAGGTGGCTTGTACCTGCTGTGTCCAAAGCCATGCTTCACAATAGCTTTTTCCCCCAATGAGAACATTTGCATGAGGGCCAGCTGGGATTAGGAAGTAGGTAGGCCTGGGCTCAAATCCTGTCCCAGGTGTCTCTTCACCCTCAGCTCAAGGGCAGGTACACTGATTTTGGGAAGGCTCAGACACATATCCCTTGCCTCAGGCCATCAGGTTAGGAGGCAGAAGGGCTAGGATGCTTTCAGTTCTGACTGAGGGTGCAGCCTGGGAAAATGGAGGGACGTCAGCCACAAGCAAGCAAGTGGGGCAGTCTGGCACAGCGTACCACAGGATAGAGTCTTAAAGGGAAGCAGAGGCAACCATGATTCTCTAAAGGCCTCAGACAGGGCGAATATCAGAAATCTCCAGGGGACACAGGGACAGGGTCTTCTGGAATCATCCTAAGACAATAAATCATGAATTTTATTTCTATTCAGGCACCTGGGGCACAAAAAGTTTCTGACCACCTGACTCTGCCAGCAGAGATGGAGCGCCAGTACTGGGCTCTCTTGCAGCTATGGTTCAGTCTGTGTTATTAGTTAATTATTTTAATATTAGTAAATAGTAATCTAGTCAGCCACATTAGTTTTATCCCATATTCTTTCACCTTTACCCTTATACATTCACACATTCATTCAGCAATTACCATTCACCCTAACATTAATTCATTCACCCCTCTTTATTCCTGTAGATTTGCTCCTTCAAACACGTACTCATGCTCCTCTACTCACACCTCCTGTCTATTCACACCCACTCATCCTCTTGGTCCCCCTTTCACACTCCCTCCACATACTCCTAATTCTGACATCTTTGTCCTTAGTCACGTGACCATCCCACCAACTAGCTACTCCTTGGCTTCAGCCCTGTGAGCAACTGCCTCTGAGCCTCAGAGCACAGTGCATCCTCTGGTGGGCACTCACCTTGCTGTCGGCACTGATGAGTAGGGGCTGCACTTTGATGCTGTCATTAGCCACGGGCACGGTGGTGCTGGGGGTGATGGCGGCGGCATTGCTGGGGGAGGTGGAGATGATGGCGTAGGCTACCCCCGCGCTGCTCAGGGGTGAGGTGATGGCAGTGGGCTCAGCGAGGGCCTGGGGCTGGCTGCTGGGCGTTGGCACATGGTTGACGGTGTTGTTGGCAGTGGGAAGGGCTGGGCTGGGGTTCTTGATGCTGACCACAGTGGCCTTTTGGAATGTTGGGGTTTGCTTGGGTGGCCGGTCCCTGCCCGGGGTGACAGGGAGGCTGTCTGGAATCAGAGTCTTTGGCCTAACCTGAGAGGAAGGGACCAGTGTGTGGTCAGGCAGACAGACATGGTCTGGTGATGAAGGTATGCCCTGAGCAGACCCGGCTCAGATCTGGTCCATATTAGTGGGGAAGAGACAGCACTCACTATGACCCCACTATGAGTCTCCCAGGGGCCACAACTTTGACCCTGAGGCTTTGGAAGCTCTATCCACCACCTCTCTTGTCCCACTGACCCCCACAGGGCTCAGGGGGCAGCTGCTCTAGGCCAGAGAAGGACCTGGGAAAGTCCAGGTGAGGAGCAGCTCCATCACATTGAATCCCCGCATGCAAAGTCCCTCCACATCACAGGTGCTGGGAATACTGCCCTCGGGCAGGACCTGGTGGACCACAGAGCTCTTGTGCACCCCTAATGATCACAGTGTTGGCTCTTGGGCCTTGGGTGCCAGTTACTCTAAGGAGCTCCCACAGGGAGGTATAACATGGGCTTTAGGCTGCCACCATTCAGTGGAAGCCATGCCATGTCTCTGGTCAGCTTGCTTGGGGCCAATCCTGGCTCTTAGGGGACCTGTGTAGTCTTGAGGACATCTGCTAAATGTCCTCACCTGTGGGCTAGGGATAATGGAGCCCACCCATGATCTACAGTAGATGACAAGATACACATCATGTGGTGGTTGTCAACAGTCATAAGATAACAAGTGAGTACCCCAGGCCCTATCCCCTCAAGTGAGGTCACTCAAAGCCTAGGTGGTCCAATTAAGATGAGGAGAAAGAGGCTTGAGAAAGGACACAAGTTGAATCACATTGAAGCCATGAGGAGGGTGTCCTGGTTTTCCATGGAGGGAAACTGAGGCAACTGAGGAGAGGCTTTCTCAAGAAGGGCGATGTGGTAAGGGTCCTGGTCACTATGGCAGAGGGACCCGAGCCAAGGCTGCTGAAGGCCACAGAGCCTTGTGCTGGCCCTTCCACCTTTCCTAGCTCCAGAGATACTGGGGAGCTTCTGTAGGATCCTGTCTCTTGGGCAAGTCACCAGGACTCAAGTGCACTGTGGTAAGCAGGCATTAAGTATGGGAGTTATTCCGCTGCCCAACATAAGCCAACCCTTGATCCTGGTGGTCTTCCTGTTCCTTGCTGCAGTGGGCCCTCAGCAAACCAAGTCTGCCCTCCCTACCTCAGGGGCCGTGCCACAGCCAGGTACCATGTCCAGCCTGGCTCAGGTGAGTCTGCTGCTCTGTCCTTGTCCAGCATCAAGACTGGTCCCCAAACACTAGGCAGAGCACAACACACACTGGTGTGCAAGGCAAGAGACAAGTCCCTCTGTCTCTGCCACACTTTAGCTGCGGATGATGCCTGAGGGATGGAGGGGAGATGCCATTTTATGCTCTGCCAGCTCCATTCCTGGACCCCCACATTGTAACAGTGGCCAAGTGACACTCCCTAACCCAGACTGAACATGGTCAGTGGCTAAAGGACAGGTGCCAGACATTATAGACAACCCAGCCAGGCTTGGAGTGTGGCTCAAACAGACCACCCACATCAAGGAAGCTCCTGGGAACCTCAGGGCCTGCCTTCCACATTCCCCAGAGCCACATGCAGACCCTGGCTAACAGATCCCTGTGCAGCAGCCTCAACCTGCCCCCATTTCCTTTCTCAGGGCCTGGTATTCTACCCCTGCAAACTTCCTAGGCCAACAGGATGGGTAGGGGTAGAGGATTTGGGGAGGGGACATTAAGGCTGAATGGGAGACAGAAGCCCAGGAGTGACGAGCAGGAAGAGGAGGCTGGACAGGCAGAGCAGAGGCCCATGAAAAGGGAACAGAGGGAGCCATTGCCTGGGAATGAGAGTCTGCGTGGGACAGGGCGTGGGGTGGACTGCTGGAGGGTGGAGAACAGGGGGAGGGGTGTCTTGGGAGCAACAGCCCCAGAGGAAACAGCCCTGACCTTGACAGAGCCGCTCCTGTCCTCCCCTCCTGAAAAGCCTGTGCAGCTGCCCTCTGCCAACGAGGGAAGGCCGAACACTGTGGCCTTGTATTACTGTCCCACGCCCCTGCTGTTTGCCCCTCAGGGCGAAGCTGTAGCTCTGTTCTGGCCTGAATTCCTGCCTTGGTTTTTCACTCTGTACCTTCCTCCTGGCTGAAGCTCACCCTTCTCTTTGGTTAACGAGGGAAGGCCGAACACTGTGGCCTTGTATTACTGTCCCACGCCCCTGCCGTTTGCCCGGCAGCATCCTCACCTCATGAGGACTGGTTCACACACTCCCTACCCCAGGAGTGTTTCAAGACTCCAGCATGAGACACTGCCTCAGAGCATTCACCAGCCCTGCATCTCCATCCCCTTGACAGTCCCTGAGACTCTGTGTCCAGGGGGGGCACTTTGAGATCTGGCTCAGTGGGCACTTGGGGGAGGGCACTGTCTCATAACAGGGGCCCAGGATAGCTTCCCCCCTTTATGCTGGAGCCAGAAGCATCTGTCCAGACCCATAACTCTGAGATACACAGGTACCATCTTTACCTCTGCAGCCTACAGCCCCTTTGCAGGTACGGTGCACGCGGCAGGCACTCACCAAAGCGGAGTCAGTGATAATAAAAGCGACAGTCAATAATTGCCAGGTCTCTAGGTGTCTGTTACATACACTAGGTGCAGGTATAAGCTCTCCCTTCACCCTCAAGGCCAACAGATACAGCAGAGAGCCAGTAGCCCCTCTGCAGACTTGTTCAGAGTAATGGAACGTGTCCGGGGGGTTGGGACCCAGGGTCTGCACCCCACACCCACGCCGCCTCCCAAAATGAAGTGCTTGTGTGGAGTTTCTCAGATCCTCTGAATGAGCATCAGAAATACACGCCACCTGTGACCCAGCATAGGCCGTATTTTGAGAACCAGGTTGCATAGCAGGTCTATTCTAGTCCATTCTAGCCAGGCTTACTTCATTATGAAACAATTATGGTCACGACCCACTGAAGGATTTGACAATTTCTTGCTGCTTGAAAAAACAGATTTCGGGGCTGAAGAGATGGCTCGGTGGTTAAAGCATTTGCAGTTAAACATGAGGACTAGAGTTCAGATCCTCAGAACCCAAGTAAGTGCCAGGTAGCCATGGCAGCCCACCTGGGAAGGTGGAGACTGGATCTGCAGAGCAAGCTGGCTAGCAAGACTATCAGTGAGCTCTGGGTTTGATTGAGAGACCCTGCCCCAATGAGTAAGGTAAAAGAGGATGGAGGATGATTCCCAGCATCAACTTAGGTCCCCACATGCAAGTGTGTGCACAGATATCTTCATACACATGCGAAACATGCATAAACACACATGTATACCACACACACATGAAAATGAAAAAACAATTCCTCTGTGGGAAAACTCTGGACCAAATGTGTCCTCCAATGAATGGACCCAGGAAAGAAAACGCTGCATGAGGGACAGACCCGGGGCAGAGCTGGGGACTGACATGTGGACAGACAGACGTTTACCTGAGGTAGCACTGCTGCTCCTTGCCCGGCCAACCTCTGCAAGGAGCTGACCTGAGGACCCGTGACAGGCACTGCAGTGATGTGGCCCAAAGCCTGAAAGACAGAGAACAATGAGCAGACAGATGCAGCTGGATGCAGAGTACAGACGCACACAGCCTGGGACAATGGTCTCGGGACAGGAAATTCTACCTTTGCTTTTCCTACAATTTTTAAATTATTATTATTATTATTATTTGGTCTTTTGGAGACAGGGTCTCCCTGTAGCCCCAGCTGTCCTGGAACTCACTATGTAGACCAGGCTGGCCTTGAACTCACAGAGATCCGCCTGCCTCTGCCTCCCAAGTGCTGGGATTAAAGGCATGCGCCACCACGCCTGGCCCATTATTTATTATTTTTATTTTACGTGTATGAGTGTTTTGTCTTCATGTATGTAAGGGCACTGTGTCATACAATGCCTGTGGAGGTCACAAGACAGCGTTGGATCCCCTGGAACTGGAGTTATGCATGGTTGTTAGCCACCATGTGGGTGCTAGGAATCGAACCCAGGTCCCCTGCAAGAGCAGTCAGTGCTCTGAACTGGTGAGCCATCTCTCCAGTCGTCTTCTTACAATTTTTTTTTAATCACAGAAGTAGACTATTTTTATCAAGAAAAACTGGAAACTAGAGAAAGAAAAAGACCAGCACTGTCCAGAAAACATCACCCTTACTAGTGTAGCTTCCTTTAAAATTAATTAATTTATTTATTTATTATGTGTATGTTTTGTCTACATGTAAGTGCAATGATGCATGCAATGGCCTCGGAAGCCAGAAGAGGGCATCATATCCTCTGGAACTGGTGTTACAGATGGTTGTTAGCTGCCATGTGGGTGCTGGGAATCAAACCCAAGTCCTCAGCAAGAGCAGTCACTGCTCTTAACTACTGAGCCATCTCTCCATCCCTAGCTTCCCTTTTAAAGTAAAGTTTTATACAGGGTGACAGGTTTTGTTTTTGTTTTTGAGACACTTATAGCTCAGGTTGGCCCCCACTTTACTATATATCGAGGATGAACTTCTGATCCTCCTGCCTCTGCCTCCGAGTGCATCATCACATCTGGTTTATGAGGTGCTGGGAATGGAACCCAGGGCCTCATCCATGCTGCACAAGCTGTCTATCCACTGAGCCACATCGGGAGTTTTTTCTAATTGTACTTAGGGTCATATGTGAGACTTCCCAATGTCACCATAAGCTTTGGAAGTCATTCTAATGGCTACAGAGCCTGCCATGTGGCAGGTACGATGGTATTTCCTCAGCACCTCTGCCATCTAAATACATGTGGTACTTCCTCAGACTTCTCTAACTTGTACAAAGGCATTTCACTGGCCCTGTTGAAAGCCTAGCTCATTTTTCCAGCCGGTAGGCAAAGCCGTAGTCACCGTCTCTGTGGATGAAGCATGGGCACACTGCCGACTGCCTCCTCTGCTGAGTCTGGAAATGGGGATTAACAGGTCAAACCAGCAACAGTTTTCAGTCCCTGTACAGACAAACTAAAGAAGAAAACCACAAGCTCATTTCAGCAGATGCAGAAGATGCTAGAACTAAGAAGTGAGGTTAGCTGGGTTGCTGGACACATTCCTGTAGACCTGTCACCACCACTCGGGATTTGAAATATTTATAATTCCGTATACAATAGCATTAGAAATATTTAGGGATAAATTTGACAACAGCTATGTAAGATTGGCACCAAAGATAACAAAAACCACATGGGAGGTTTTGTGGAGGGGTTGGGGGATGGAAGGAAGGGGTTCCAAAGGGCAGGGGTAAACTTCTGGAAGTGAGGTATGGTTCGCTCATTGTGTGAGAGGGTCACAGGTGTCTAATACACGTCAAACTCCAAAGACTACCCACTCCCTCAGCCAGCTTCCCATCCTGGACAAGAGAGCAGAAAAACCCACCTAACAGGAAGAAAGCGCCCTTCTGGCTGATCCAACCACAGCAACTCTGGGCAAGTTACCGTGTTATACCTCAACGAAGCTGTTAAGCGCTCCCCAAGTTTCTTCTTAGCTAGTACCCAACACACACCAGAACCAGTACCACCAGTGCCAAGATGACAAGCAGAGGACCTCAAGTCTGAGCCGTTTCTCCAGCACACGATGGGACGTCATCTGCTTCCTCTTGGCCACCTGCCCCATGTGGTCAGAGCTCTGAGACACTCGCCACCTTCCAGCCAGCGGCTATTTCTCTGGTTGGAGCTGAATTTCCCACAATGACTGGATTGCACTTTCGTCACTGGTGGGAAGTGAGCTTGGGGGCACAACCTCCTGGAAGTTCAAGCCTACAGTCTCCACGCTGCTGGGAGAAGTTACCAGCAAACTCTCTGGGAGCAGGATGCTGGCACCTCGTTCCTTCTAGGCATGGCCGGGTTCTGCTCAGAACATTCCTGTCCGTCTCATAGACAGCCCATCCTTACCATTTATGTAAGGACGCTGTGTGTGCTGGACCACACCTCGAAGGCTACACAGGCATACATCACTCCACCTTATAAAGTGCTCAATAATAAGTAGAAAAGGCATTCTGTCTGGCAAGGCCTGACCTCACTGCTCTGCAAAGAAATTTATCGATACAGCAAAAGCAATCATCTCAGAGGCCAGATCATTTAGAGTCGCACTTTTGTCAAGATAAATGAGCTGATGATGACAACATTTACAGCTCTGAGAATTTTAATAGGGAAAAAAAAGGGCCGACTTCAACTTTTTCCTCTTACTAGCTGAGTTCCTACAGACGGCATGGGAAATAGAGCAGCCAGCATGTGGCAGGGCAGGTCGGAGGAGGCAGGCGTTGGGCGGGCCCTTCCTTCTTCCGGCCGAAGGTACACATGGCTTTGGAAAAATCTGTCTTTGGTGAACAGTTCCAAATATCCAGGGGACTCAACCCACGAACTTCAGCAGGGACAAGGGAGCAAAAATGGGCCTGACAGGGCTCAGTCTCGCATGACGTGCCAACTGTCAGTGGGCACATCCCAGCAGGGGAGACAGGCTTCAGGAGTGGGCATGACAGCCTAGTCTTGGATGACTTGGGAATAGAAAACCGGTTGATCTAACGAGATCCTGGGGGTGGGCTGGCCAGGGAAGGCAGGGCAGGACTAGCTCAGCCTAACAGCTCTGCAGTGTCCAAACTCCTATAGACTCCTGGAGAGGTGATGCAAGGTGAGTGTTGGTGGAGATGGGAGCCTGGTGCTGAGGGCTGTGCAGGGAGGGAAGGCAGGGCCAGTGGGGTCCACAGTCTGGCTGGCAGGTGGAGCAGAGGCTGGGATGTATACCATGGCAGGGGCAGCCAGGGTGAAACTGGGTCACAGGGTTGACCCTTCCTTCAGTGCACAGCCTCATCACATGTGTGTGGGTTCGTGAAACATTGCCACACCAGGTAGAGATGAGGGTTTCTGTCCCTTGGGCCACCTGACCCTCCTGAATTGTGCTAAGTGGCTGTGATCACTGTGCTCTGAATGAAGACACGGGTCTCACAAGGATAGGATGCCACTGTCCCTCAGGGCTGAGCGGATGTAAGCCCTGCTGTCCCAGGGCAGACAGACATTCGCCTGAACATCAACTTCCCTGCAGGGGATCCTGGGACCTGATCCCGAGCACCAAGCATTCCAACATGTTCCACGTAACATCAGTCAATCTGTCTGGGGAGGGGGTACAGAGCACAGGACACTGGATTCTGGGCCCCGAGGTATTCACTGAGTGTGGCTCCCAGAACATCAGGAATGGAACCGCCAAGTCTCTGTTTCTCCATCTGGTCCCCCAACATCTAGGACAGCGCCCACTGAGAAGGCCACGGCTGGGGCTCTGGCTTCCCATACCATGAGGCGCTTTCCTCCTTCTGGAAGGGTGGGAGGGTGGAGAAGCCAAGTGGAGGACAGCGGCCTCCTCCGCTCCCCTCCTCAGTGCGCACAGCCACAGAGCGCGGCAGTTTAATTGCTTCTTGGTTGTGATTTTCCCACATCTTTACAGAACTGCTGTGATGTGCGCCACAGATAACAAGTGAGCTCCGGCGTCAGTAACTGCTAATAAATATTAATAGGACATAAGCACGACTTTGACTGTCATGGGAAACCAGTTTGTTATTCGCAGATGAAACCCGACGGTTCCCTTTATCACTGTTGGGAGGAGTGAACCAGTCCCTACCATGCTGCGGGCACCAAGTCTCAAGGCCTGGCCCCTGCACCCCAACTTGGTGCCCCCACTCTTGCTTCATAGACAAAGAGCCTCCACTACCTCCAGCCTGACCAGTACTGCATGAAGTTTGTGTAAAAACCCAAGGGGACTAGTTGGCTGCCCTGCCTGCCCCAGCCCACTGTTCACAGCCACGCAGGACCAGCAGCTGTAGGCACACTGGCAGCATGTTAATGTCCATCCACTGACAGTGCAGACACCACAACTGCCTTGTCTTCAAGGCAGAGAAGCAGCACCGTCTTCCAGTCACCAGGAGAGTGGGAGGCACCCTGCACGCAGTGCTTCAGGCCATTCAGATGGCTCCACCGCCTCTAGGTCTTAAGCCCTTCCAGGGACAGATGTGCACCGTACACCAAGGCCACTATGTAGTGGCAAATGGGGGAGGGGCATGCAGATGTGAGGAATTCACCCATGCTGAGAAGGCCCATGGGGCTGGCCAGTGAGGTACATGCTCAGCACACAGGACACACAGCAGCAGCACCTGCATCCAGGAGAGTTGGGACAGCGCCATTGTCCCAAGACAGGAAAACACATCACCCAGAATGTTCCAGGCCTCTCAGCAGTCAGAAATATTAACCAGACTCAGTCACGTCCTCACTAGAATCTTGGGCACATACTCCACCTACCCACTGTACCACGGGACCATGCATGGTTTAGTGACATGCAGCCAGGACAAATGGTGGGAGGGAGGAAGACCCCTCCCTGTACCTGCTGCCCTTCAGAGACACGAGCAGAGGCTGAAGCAAGCCCAACTGAGCCCACTGGGTGCAGAGCGCAGGGAGGCCTGTTACGGTGCTCTTTGCACACTGACAGCTGGCAACATGCACTGGAGAGAGAGGGGCAGGGAGGATTTCTGCAGGGGCGGTATCTGAGCTGGACCTTCAAAGTTGGCCCAGAATGCTCCAAGTAGGCAGTGGGTAAAGTACATGGAGAGAAGGCGGGATGGGACAGCATCAGCACAGGTTTGGTGGTTTGAATAAGAAAGTCCCCCTAGGCTCCAAGCCTTTGAGCAGTTGGTCAGTGGGAACCTGTGGGAGGTATAGCCTTGCGGGAGGAAGTACGTCACTGGTGGTGGGCTTTGAGAGTTTGTAACCATGCCCCATGTCCAGTTTTGCTCCCAATTTGCTGTGCCTGCTCAAAGATGTGCGCATTCAGCTTTCTGCTCCAGCTGCCTCCTGCCACATCTCCCCACCGTCATGGACCCTTACCTCTGGAACTGTAAGCCAAATAAACTCTTCCTTCTATAAGTTGCCTTGGTCATGGTGTTTTATCACAGCAACAGAAAAGTACCTAATACAAGGGGCAAACAGGGGCTCTGAGAGCTACAGTCCCCGAAGGTGGGTGGCGGAGGAGTAGAGGGATAGGCAGGGGCCCATCAGTGGAGGCCTTAAATGTCATACCCAAGAAATCAGTCATTCTGGAGGTGACAGAGCCAATGGGTATTAGCAAGTGTATCTAGGGCAAGTGCTGGACCAGAGGCCCTGTGAACATAAAGCCAGAGTCTGAACCAAGGCAGAGAGTCTAGAATGGGCAAGGGGTAGGTTCTCATCCTGCCCCACCAAACATTAGATGCTGGCTGGCTGCTTCCCTGGCTATCTGAAAGGGCAGGACAGGGTGGGACACAGGACAAACTGGTCAACAGGCCTTTGTATTCTCTCTTGCTGGATCCAGTTGCCTTCAACCAATGAAGTCCTTCCCCAGCCTGCAGCCTGCTCTCTCCCAGGTTGCTGGGAATAACCCTCAGGACCGGGCAGTTGCCAAGGTATGAGCCTGTCCACCTCCAGGATTACTGAACTAAAAGTTTTTAAATTCTGGGTCCTTCAAGTCTCAGGAATGAAGCCCTTTTCTACAGTTCCGAGCCTGGAGTGTGTCCTGCATGCCCCCTGCCCCCTTCAAAGCAAACCCACTAACCATGGCTAAACCCGCCCCCTCCCATGGCTCTGCTGTCGGTGCAGACGGCCTCTGGTGCTGGTGACCCTGACTAAGTCTTGGTCAGCTAGGGCAAGGTGCCCTGGGTCATTCAGACAATTGCAGAGACCCTTACAGGGAGTAGTTGTCAATCAGTATCAGGGACACAAGTGACTACTCTGTGCTGACATTTAAAACACTTTTTTAGTGACACTCTGGTCGCCAAGTAGCTTAATTAACTTGAAAGGATGTAATTTTATGCTATTTAGTACAAACGCACACTCAAAATGGCACCACAGTCTGAGGATCAGGGGCTGTGATCATGAGAGAGTAAAAACACAGCCATGGAGTCCTGGCAGGCAAACACAGGAGAGGGGGCTTTTTGGAAACTTCTACACATAAAGCAAAGCCTCTGAACCCACAGAGCTCTGAGGCAGAAGGCGCTCATGACAGCAGCTGAAAGGTCATCTATCTTGACCTTGCTACTGGGAATGTTCAGAGGGGACAGTTGAGAGAGCTGTCCCATCTTCCCGCCAAAGGAAACAGGTTTGGGGAGGATGCAGCCTGGGAGTGGGGGGGTCTTCGCAGGGAAGGCCAGGGGAAGGGGGTGGGGCAGGAACCTCAACGGAAGGACCCTGGAATTGCTTCTCCCTCCTCTCTCTGTCCCCAGAACACACGGCAAAATGCAACACTGAGGGGAAATTTGGTGACTGCCCCCATCAGAGAGAGAAGGAGGGCTGCCTCCCTGGAGCCTGGAGAAGGGCGGGACATGGATGAGGGGTGGTAACTCCTCCCCCAGCATCACTTGGGCCTTGAGAGTGTCTGCATCCTCTCCTTGACAGAAAGCCCTGAACACAGCCAGGTCTATGCCCTTCAAACACACAGAGTGAGGACACACACTGGATGGTGGTATGCCTGGCCATCTCCCTACCAACTTCCAGAACTCATATGATAGTCTCTCAGGAGAACCACTTGTCCACATGTGATGGCCAGTGTACCTTCCACTGGCCATGTTACCACCAGTCACCCTGAGTCTAATCTGGGGCGTGCACATCTCTCTTGGTACTATGGAAAGCCCCAAAAGAACCCACTGTGTGAACCTCTGTCTGAAGAGGCCAAGGAGTAATGAGGTGCAGGCCTGCCTTTAAGGAGCTTGTGGAGCCTGAGGTGTAGGGTGGGAAAGAGGAGAGCACAAGCCCAGCCCAGGCTAATCAGTGAGACCTTGACTCCAAAAAACAGAAGAGGGAGAAGGGAAGGGAGTAAGTTGGGTCAGCGGAGAGGAGGAACAGGGAGGTGAGTGATTGTGTGAACAGGAAATATTTAGGCCACAAAGGGACAGGAGCCTCCCAGACAGAGGGGCAGCCCAAGGTGCTGGGTCAGGAAGAGCCCTGCACTGCCAGAGGACTGGCCTGTTGGAGAATGGCCAGATCTTAGGACATCCAGAGCTACTCCACTGGGCTAAGATGTCTAGGCTTGGCAGAGACAGGAAGCCCCTGAGTCCTAGGAAGGCAGCGTTAGGACGGCCTGAGGCCCTAGGGTTGCATGGCCTGAGGTTGCTGTGCTGAAGCTGTCTCCTCAGCATCTCGTCTGCAGTCACCTGGGTCCCTGCCCTGTCTCATCCTTGGTTCTACTCGGGCTTCATGAGGTCAGATGTACCTCAAGCTCTGGGGTTTACCAGGCCACGGGGGGTGTGGGGTACGGGGGTGTGTGAGTCAGCACCTGCTCACCTCAAGAGCTATATTCACACCTGCACATGACATAAATACACTCCCTCTGGGTGTAGGAAAACAGCGTGGAGGCAATCAGTCCAATTACTGCTTTCAGGCCATGTACCCCAGGCTTGCGAAGAGCCACAGGCATGTGATGCCAGCTACAGCCATGAGCATCTGGACTGGTCACTGATTCCCCAAGCCTCTTGGCCTTCCCCACGGTGACAAAGGAACTGCTAATGTCTTCAGGGATCTGATTGGACAGTTCAAGGTGCCGTGCCTGACACACACCTGATGCAGCCAAGTCCTGAAAACTCGATCACCAGAAGCTGCAGGCAACCTGGCTCAGGCAGCCTGACTTTGATGAAGCTGGTTAAACTGCAGAGTCTCTGTCTCCCCATCTAAAAAGTGGGGAAATACCAGCTTCACAGTGGGGGATAGTTGGTGAGATGGAAAAACCTGCCTGGCGTTACCCCCCCTCTCAACCCCAACACAGGAAGCCAGGCCTCCTGTGGAGCCGGATCAGAGCTGGACAGAGCACCCATGTATACGTGTATGGTGACACTGTGCCCCCAGCTGATGTGTCTACCCTCAGATGACACAGCAATCTGTTGTCTCCACAGGGTGTTTTGAAAAGGTCTACCTAGAAACATGTTGAAAATGAGCCTCAGATCCTGAGTTATCTGAACTCACAGGAAGAAGAGACTGGGGTCCAGCAACTGTAGCAGATGCCTGGGGAGGGTCCCCAGCAGGACCATCTTCCTCCCCCGAGAGATAGGGCAGCACTCTTTTCCCGAGAGCTATGGGTGGAGCAGCAAGCCCCATTCTGCTGCCCCCTCCCAGAAGCCTCCAGGCTCTGGACCACAGGGTCTGGAGGGGACAGCACTGGAAAGATGTTGCAACCGGCCCAGGTCAGATGGCAGTTGTCTGCAAGACCAGGGATGCGCTCTGCTGGTCCTGACCTGCGACCCTCATAGTGCTCCAGTCACCTCCTGCCCGCCTGCCCTCAATATTTCTCCACGTGACACCGCACCTGGATGTCCCCACCTCCTGGCACCTGTCACCTGTCATCTGCTAGCACTTGGTCTGTGTGCCAGGTGTAAGACGTGAGATGCCAAAGGCAAAAACCTCATTACTATTTTAAAACATTAATTACATGTTAGAATGATAGTATTTTGGACATGTAGGTTACATAAAATACATTATTAAGGTCAATTTTCTCTGTTCCCTTCTACTTCTCTCAGGGACTGATGAGGCAGCACAGGAGGGGTCTTCCAAGGAGATGGGAATCGTTCACATCTTGTCACCATGGGGTGTGAGTTACCTGGGTGTCATCAACTGTCAAAACTCGTCAGACAATACAATTAAGATCTGTGAATTTCAATGTATGTAAATTATATATCAAAGGCGAAAAATCACATATTTAAACAGGCAAACGCTACGGCTTTCTTTTGGAAAAGGTGCAGGGGGACCCAGGTTTGGTTCCCCACACTCAAGTACATGACGGCTAACGACTGTCTGTAACTCCTACTCCAGAGGATCTGATGTCCTCTTCTGGCCTCCACGGGCATTGTATATGCATGGGTGTACTTACATACATGCAGGCAAAATACTCATACACAATACAAAATTTAAAAATTAAAAATTGGTAAGCCGGGCACAGTGGCACACGTCTTTCATCCTAGCACTTGGGGGGCAGAGGCAGGTGGAACCTTGTGAGTTCGAGGCCAGCCTGTTTTACACAGGAAGTTCTAGGCCAGCCGGGACTACAGGGAGACCTGGTCTCAAAAAGAAAAAAAGAAAAACAAAATCACCAGAAACCACGGAGAAGGGGAGCCTGCCCAGGGCAGGGGAGAATGGAGGACTTCAGAAACCATCTCTGCCCCTGGCCTGGCGTACAAGGCAGCTGTGGAGTGCAGACATTGAGCAGGCAGACATCAGTGTGGATCTGTCCTGCCTCCTGCCAGGAAACCTGAGCACAGCTCCAGTAGGGCTGGGGACAGAGACGCTCCCATGCAGTCAAATGTGTGAGGGGTAGGGGCCAGCAGGTCTTGGGGAAGTTTCATGATCCACAGGGGCAGATCCTTTGCTATGTGAGGAGACCCTGTTAATCCAAGGTCTGGAAGAGAGGGAAAGGACAGAGAATTCAGTGTCAGACATCCCTGGTCCTACCCCACAAGACCATTTTTGTAAGCTGAGTGACCTGGCCAGGCCCAGTCATCATTGATCAGTGTGCAAGGTTGCTGTGAGACTTGGGTAAGATGAAGGATCACTATGTACCTAGCCAAAGTCAGAGTCCTCCCCTCTCCTCTCCCCTCCAGGAGCAGGCAACAGGTGATGGAGTATTTGTGGAAACCCATGGTACAGGGAAGGGATTTAGCAGAGACCCATGGGGCTCAGAGAGACAGGTGAAGTCAAGTGGTGGAGGCAAAGACATCAAAAGATAAAGATTTTATCCTGAAAATGCTTACAGACTGTGGGTTCTGAGCCTCATCTCCCTGCCTACAAAGTCAGCAAGAAGTGACTTCTTAAATCATCACCAACTTCTGCTAGGCACTGAGATCAATAAGCAATGACCCAACCCACACCCCAACCTGCAGATGGCTTCATTGGGCCTGGTGTGACCCTTTAGTCATTTGAACCATTTTAACTCTCCAGACATGAACGGTTGCCTTCCCTTCTTCCATTCCTAGTTACGACTACCATCAGCATCTTTTTTTCTCTCGCCTGCCGTGAGCCACATCATAGCCCCTTGTCAGGCTGTATGTCCTCCCAGTAATAAGCCAGAAAGTGTGTGCTCAATAGCAGGGTCTGATGCAATAGAGGGGTGTTTAATCTCAGGCTTGGGGGTCTCAAGTGAAAATTCATAGGAAGGGCCACAACTCTGGGATCTGAGAGGAGGCACACCACTGGAGCTGGAATATCTCAAACCCTGCATAGGTTCTTAGTCATTGGACAGAGCACGTCAGGTCCTGCCACCCCCCAGCCCCAGCACCTGAAGCATAGAGTCAGGGAGGAGAACAGCCACAGGACCCTGTCACACAGACCCATCTCGTACTGCATCCATCACAGCCAGTTCACCTTGACCCGATGAAGAGGCCAAGACACACAGCCAGGGAACAGAGCAGAGCTGGATGCCTGCAGTGTGATACTGCCCGGCCTCTGAGCTGCGACAAAGGGCCAGCAGGCAGTTGGAGAGGCATGTGGTAGGCAAGGTTGCCTGAGCCCGTGAACCACACCCCGTGAACCACAGCAAACAGCAGGGAAGATGTGGGTGATGGGTACAGAAATTGCTTCAAGTCTCTCTACTCTGGTTGAACTTGTTTCTCCATCTATATAATGGGGAGGGTGCATGGAGTGAGTGGCTGAATCCCTAGGTTCAGGTGAAGAGTCTGACTCAGTGGAGAAGGAGTCTCAGTGCCCCAGGACACAAGCCTGAGACAGGGATCCCTGGTGGGGAACCCTCAGCCTCAGAGGGGCCCAGGCAGACAAAGTTAATGGCACAGAAAGGCCAGGTCAGAGATTCAAAACAAAGCCCTGCTCAGTGCAGCCCTTTATCCCAGCCACTGTGTGCACCCCTGCGCCCATTCCGTTCCCTCCCCCAGTCACACCCAGTCCTGCTCACTCTTGGACACCCAGAAAAAGAGAGCCTCTAGGAGTCTGTGGGCCTCCTGCACCCATCCGCAGCCGAGCTGAGCCCCTGTGCCAGGACCTTCCTGCACAATCCCAATGCACATAGGCCTTCCTGGTTCTGGGTGGGCTCACTTTGTGCTCACACTCTATCCATTTGATTTTCTGCTCCAACTTACTAGGCTTTCTGCCTGTCATGGTGGCCCAGCCCCAGAGTGGCTCTTAACAGAGTGACATCTCTGAAGCCTTCTCTCCTAGGGCTAAGGAAGAGAAAAGGGCTCCCTCCCCATAGGAGGCCCGAGCCCAGACCACACTCCCTCCAGGTCTGGCTTCATATTAACTGCTTTGCAAGAAAAGATTTGAAGTGCCTTGGAGGGCCCCAGGACTCTACACCTGTGAAGAGATAACTGTATTCCCATCCCTGGGGGGGGGGGGGTGGCCAGACAATTCTGAAAGATGCACCAGGTATCCCGGGATGCAGAAACATGCACCAGGATCAGTGTTCCAGTAACACTCCTGACAGCCCTGAAGGCACAAGGCACAGAACACTCTGGAAGCATCAGTTAATCGTTCCACAACCCCAGGAGGCAGCAGCACCCCATGGTCCCGGCAGAGAGGAACACAGTGCCTCGCCTGGGGACAACCAGCCAGGGGACATGGGGTGACTTCTTGTACCATGGTCCTGTTCTCCGTAGGAGTGATTCAGGTGCCCCTCAAAGAAGTTTCATACCCTGCAGAAGGAAAGCCATACACCCTATGGGACCATCCAGGATGGTGCCATCAGGTCCCTTTCTTCTCCAGGCACTGAAAGGTCACAGGTGCCAGACTGTTCCCTTCTGAGTATCCTTGGCCAGTGTGTTTAACAACCTCTCTCCTACCAGCCTTTCAGCCTCCTGCAAGGACCACCACTCCCCATCCTCTGGACCTGGAGGCAGGCTTGATGCCCTCCTTGAGCCCTCCCTGTCCTGAGAACATAGCTTCTGCACACTCAGAGGCCCCTGGTTCAGGGGTCCTGCTGTGGTGCCCAATGCCACATTCAAGGAAGTAAAAAGGAACACCAGGGAACTTCGGTACGTACTCTTGCCCGCTGCAGCATGAAGCATTTCTGGTTTAAGGTCTAATATAATTTCATCATCTCCAATCCCTCTGCACCCACCCCTCTGCTTGAAACAGTCTGTCTCCTGGACCAAACAGATCTATAGATTGAGAATTACATCACATACCATCCTTTAACCTAAGCATACACATGTGCCCAAGAGCCAGGTACTCAGCCCCTCCCACACCAAGTCCAGGGGTTTATAAGTGGCAGAGGCTTCCTGCTGGGGTCAGGCTTTGGAGACCAGCGGATTCAATGCTCTCTTCTGATCTCCGAGGGCATTGCATGACACAGGTGCACTTACACATATGCAGGCAATACACTCATACACATGAAATAAAAACAAATAAAAATTGAGATGGAGACCCCGGAATGTTGGAGATGCAAGAGATGTCTCCCACAGAGAGCTGCAGGCATGGGAGGGGTTGGCTCAAGAGAGAGGCTATGTGTGCTGCAGGTGTCAAAACTCGTGAGGTGGGGTACCCAGGCAAGCCCTCTGGAGCCCAGGTGATTCCGTTATGAGCTCCAGATGCCAGACACGGGGCTGCAGGACTTGGTGCTTGTCCTGCGTTTCAGTCTTGCTTTGGTCTGATCATCCTTGTTATATCCCCATGCCTCCCTTTTGGAAAGGGAATGTTTATTCTGTGCCATTGTATGTTGGAGCTGTGTAATTTGTTTTTTCTTTTATATAAGTTCACAGTTTAAGAGATTGCTTTGAGTCTCAGATGAGACTTGGATTTTGGACTTTTAGATGGTGTTGGAACTGTTAAGGGCTGTGGGACTTCTGAAGATGGGCTGAACACATTTTGTGTTATGAGGTGACTGAGCCTATGGAGCCCATGGAGACCAGGAGAGGAAGATGCCGGCTTACAAAGCATGTTTGGGTATCAAGGCATGAACTTGTGATGGTTAATACTGTCCACCTGACAGGCTCTGGGATCACTGAAGAGACAGGCATGTCTGTGAGAGATTATTTAGAGTATGTTAACTGAGGTAGGAAGGGAGGGTAAGCTAACATCATCGTTCATCTCTCTGGTTCCTGACTAGAGATGCAAAGAGATCATCCATGCCTTCCCCACCATGATGGGCTGTATCCCTTACTTCTCACCCTTAAGTTGTTTCTTGTCATAGTAATAAGCACCACAGTCAGTCTCCCAAGTGCTGGAATACAGTCATGTGTCACCATGCCCAGGCTCTTGTACTAATTTAATAAACACCGAATGTGCCTCCCACTCGGGCCTGTCAGCACCACGTCCTCCCCACGCACATCCTGCCAGTCATCCATGACTAGAGATGCAAAGAGATCATCCATGCCTTCCCCACCATGATGGGCTGTATCCCTTACTTCTCACCCTTAAGTTGTTTCTTGTCATAGTAATAAGCACCACAGTCAGTCTCCCAAGTGCTGGAATACAGTCATGTGTCACCATGCCCAGGCTCTTGTACTAATTTAATAAACACCGAATGTGCCTCCCACTCAGGCCTGTCAGCACCACGTCCTCCCCACGCACATCCTGCCAGTCATCCAAGCCTATGTACAGAGTGCCCTGGCTCACAACAGAGCAGGAGGAACGTGGTCAGATACTCTGGGTGTATCCTGATAAGCAAAGTCCCAAGGGGCTCTGCAGAGCAAGTCAAGTGAGGCGAGTCCCTGAGGGTCCCAACCTTCTTACCCCAACAAGTGTGTCTTTTCCTCATTACTCAGTTCCTAATGGGACAGTGGCCAGGATTCAGCAGTATGCTACCTCAGCCCTCATTATCAGTCTGGAAAGAAGCTGCAAATTAAATCTAACAGTCAATGAAATCGTCAATATTTAATTTACTCATTTCAGGTGGCAATTCGCCCTCGTGACAGTGTGGCTAAATGGCAGAAATACTGGAGTTTGCCAGCTGATCTAGTAGCTGTGTGGCGGCTTCCTCCAGAACTTGGCTGGGCCAGGCGTTTGGGAGATGCCCACCTCTCAGAACCCACACACTGCCCAGGGCAGTCCTAGGTCCAATGCCAGCTAACCCTTGGTCCCTGGGGACCATCTGTTGCTCAGGAACACCCAAGGCCTCCCATTTTTATTTATGTATTATTATTTTTATGTGTTTGAGTGTTTTGCTTGCATGTAAGTGCGCCTGTCATGCAATGCCCATGGAGGCCAGGAGAGGGCATTGGAGTCCCCTGGAACTGGAGTTACAGATGGTTGTTAGCTGCCATGTGGGTGCTGAGAACCAAACCAGGGTCCTCTGCAAGATCAGTCAGTCTTAGCCGCTGAGCCAGCTCTCCAGCCCCTGTGGGTTCCCATTTTTGGAATCCATTTTGGAAACAGGAGACTTAGAACTGAGGATAGAGGCTCCTGTTTAGTGGGGACCCCTCTAGACCTCTGATCTCCCCCATCAGAGTCTGGGTTTACCTCCCTCATCAGGTGTGGGCTGGGCAGGGTTCTCTGAATGCTCCCATATGCTTATGAAGGATTGGGGACTGTTGTGGAGCAAACTGCTCACCCATACTCAGGGTAGGGAGAAGAGGTGGCCACAACCCCATGCCAGTCTTTATCCAAGCCTGCCCTCTAGTCATGGGAGCTATATCTGCCCATATGACCATCCTCCAGCTGCTGACACCTTCCCTCCAGTCTTGAGTGGACAGCTCCTTGTCCTGAACACTTCCCACATCTACTACCTCCAGGCATCCCACCTACCCATCTACCATAGCACCTCCTCCTGGTTCTACTGTCACCACCAAACCCTAACTTCTGTGAAGGGACCATTTCCAATCCACACAGCAACCCACCAGTCCCAGGGGTCAGGCACAAAGTCAGCTCTTTGGGGACAGCATCTGTCCTCACTCTTTGCCTGCAAACCCTTAGGAAGCTCAGGCCGTCAGCTCCATGTTATCTGTCTAAGAAGTGAGAAGGATATCTGTGTGGAAGGGCTGGTGTGTTAGGTCTGTGCCACCCTCCACCCCACAACCCTAGAGTAGTTTCAGAATGACAGTGGACTGGAGTTTAAATCATGCATGCACCAACTCAGGAACCAGCTTCCTGCTCCCCATGTTCTCCCAGGCCTTGAGAGTTTTGGGGGGCTTGGTTTTCTGTTCCCTGAGCTCACCTTTCCTGGTACAGTGATGGGGTTCTCTCCTATACAAACACATAGGGACCATTCCAGGACCCCACCAGGTGCCTATTTTCCTACTGCAACCTACCCAGGCCTTCCGTGAGGCTGCAGGATCCCTTTCCTGCACTTAAGACTCCTGTTTAGCTTTTCTGGATGCAATTCCTTTATTTCAGTGGAGCATCTGGCCTGGGACTCACTGAGATGAAACCTGAAACAAATGCTCTAAATTCATTTGGGGCCTTGTGGGTCTATGGGCCGGATTCACCCCTGCCACCGAGCATCTGGCCTGGGACTCACTGAGATGAAACCTGAAACAAATGCTCTAAATTCATTTGGGACCTTGTGGGTCTATGGGCCGGATTCACCCCTGCCACCGCTGTGTGCGGGGCCGACGGTGCACAGTGCTGACAGCTTCCTCTTCTGGGGCTGCTGCGATACAGGCTGACCGTGGGGCCACTGAATAGTCCCTCTCCCCAAGTGATGAAGGTATTGGGAAATCCTGGTACATCAAAGGCAATGGATTTCAGTGTGTCTGTCACTAGAGAACTCTGTGCTGTTCCTGGCGACTCTCCTGGCCCATCTGGGTTACTTATAGCCAGGGTTTCACATGTTCTCAGCGTCTCGTCCCCTCCCCTGCACGCAACCTACTTTTTCAGAGATCTCCACCCTAGCCTTGCTTCTGGTTACTGAATTCTCCATCGTGCACCTTCTTTGCTTCTACTTCTGGCTCTGTGCTGTCCCCTTTGCCCACTCTCATTTCCTGGGGTGCCACCTGCTGCCTGATTCCTTAGAGGGTCACAGATTTTGGAAACAATCTCCTGCTTTTTCCTCCTCCTCTCTTGGACCTTCTGTGACAGGCCTGGCTGTGTTAGGTCTCTTCTACACAGAACCTCCTGAGAATGTCCCACATCACCTGGCCTGTCTCAGGACAAACAAAGTATACCAACCTGAAGGGCCCAGGAGCATGGGTGGCACTGGGTAATCAACACACAGGACGACAACACCGCTGTCAGCATCTCTCACTCTCAATCCCTGTACCCCGAGCCTGGGCTGCTTGCTGTCACACCTCCCTGGCCTAGCTCTCAGCCACAGCCGGTGCATTTCAGCTTCTTCCACAGAGAACACAGTGATGGGAAAGACACATGAGCAGGAGGCTGGAGACCCCCAGGATGCTGGAGGACGTGCTGAGCCCAGTACAAGCACTGCTGAGGTGACAAAGAGCAGTATCTGTGGAGAAGAATAAACGTGAGCCAGAGGGCAAGGGTTCCTAAACCAACAGGAAGAACAGAGAGAGGGAAAGAGGCCAGTGTGCCCGGGGAGATGCCAGCAGGTTGAGCAAGGCGAGGATAGAGGGCAGGGGAGACCCTTCCAGAAGGTCTTCCTAAACCAACAGGAAGAACAGAGAGAAGGAAAGAGGCCAGTGTGCCCGGGGAGATGCCAGCAGGTTGAGCAAGGCGAGGATAGAGGGCAGAGGTAGGCCAGCTCAGGGCAGGGGAGACCCTTCCAGAAGGTGCTGGGAGGACCCTCTTCTGCTGCTCCCAGCATCACATCATCTCTCTGTGCCTCTCTCTTCCCGAGTGCTTGTCCCGTGCGCTGGATGCCTAACAGGCCTGGGGCACAGTAGATGCTCCCTAACACCCACCTGAAACAAACCAACCACCCTGTAAAGCCCCTGGGTTGGGGCTGCCATCCGTGTCTCATCTCTGGCTATTCCCAGTGGTCCTGGACCTGCAGGGACACACACTTTCCTCTACAGCTACTTAGTTCGGTGTCAGGTGACAGCTTTAAAAGATGACACCGAGGTAGCTAGTTTCTTTCCTTTGCTGCCTTAAGTAGGAGAGAACCTTGGGGTGGGGAACACAGGTCTGACAGTGCCACCTGGTCATACCCACTCAAGGCCTCGTATCTACTGCTGATGTCCCTCCTGTTCTGCATCCCTTGGGCCCTGGGAAGGATCAGCCCTGTGCTGTCTGAAGCTGCTGGTTCTTTCAAAGGCCAGGTTTTAGCTTCTTTTTAAACCAAAAATAAATGAACGCTGCAAAGTCTTGGCTAGAGGGTGATGGTGTCTGAGAACGTCAAGCCTTCATCACTGGCAGCTGTCTTCACCCCAACCAAGAAGTGCGACTCCGGGGTGAAAGGAGGAAATGTGTGCAGATGGGGCTCCACAACAGTTGGCAGTGATGCACACCCAGAAGGCTCAAGGCCTCCCTGACTGCACCTCATTCCAGGTGCAGACAATGCTCCTGCAGCCCCAGAGTCAAGCTCAGGCAGGGAACACGAACGAGCGAATTCAGAGACCAGCGTCGGCTCAAAGCGTCCCTCCCCACGGAAAGCAAAGGGCCTGATGGCACACACTCATGTAACCTGCCTCCAACCCAAACGGGCACACCAGGACACTGGCTCCAAGACCAGCTGGCTGCACATGTGGACGCTGGGCCCAGTTCAGATGTGTTTGTGTCAGGGACTGGGGTCTCATCTTCCATGCCATGATCTGAGGCCACAAGAGTGGACCAGTGAGAGGGTGGGTGTCATAGGGCTGTTGGGAAGAGCGTGGGGATGCATGGTTGTGTGCATCAGGGACTGGGGTCTCATCTTCCATGCCATGATCTGAGGCCACAAGAGTGGGCATCACTGGGACCAGTGAGAGGGCGGGTGTCATAGGGCTGTTGGGAAGAGCGTGGGGATGCATGGTTGTGTGCGCAGTCAACAGTTATGTCGTGTGTTCATTAACATTACTATTCTGGGACAGAGGGTGCTGTGGTGGGACCCAGGGCCTGTATGTGTTAGGCAAGCCTCTTTCTCTCCCTCTCCCTCTCCCTCCCCCGGTCCTTCCCTCCCTCCTTCCTTCCTTTCTCTCTTTCTGAGATGGGGTCTCCCTGTAGCCCCAGCTTGTTAGGAGCTCACTACATAGACCAGGCCAGCCTCAATCTCACAGAGATCCTGCTTTGGCCTCCTGAGTGCTGGGATTAAAGGCACACACCACCACACCTGCCTCCTCCCCTTTTTAAGACAGGATATTGCTGTATAGCTCAAGGGGACCTGGAACTTGCTTTATAACCCAGGCTGTCAAGTTTGTGATCGGCTTGCCTCAGCCTCCGAGTGCTGGGACTGAAGGCTTGTACCAGCACCCTCAGCTAGCATTACTGTTAACTGAGATCCAAGCTCTCTGTCCTCACTGCATCGCCACTTCCCCTAAGAAGGTCAAGGACAAGTCCGCACTGGAGGCAGAGGAGACACAGCCATTGTCCCCAGGTGGTGGAGGGACTGCCACAGGTACCAGGCCAGCCAGGAAGACTGGGAAGCAGGCTGAAGAGGGTGTCAAAGCCCCCGCATTGGACACAGCACAGCTGAGGTAAAGCCCAAACACGACCATGGTGGGTGATAACTCGGAAACAATAAGGTCAGAGTCCAGGAAAGGCCCAAGGCCTAGGCTACAGGGCTCCAAAGCAGAAGAGCAGGCATGAGGCCCAGGCAGCAGGGCAGCTCCTCCCCCAAGTCAGTGCTTCGCTCTACACAGCCCTTCTCCACGGGCCCCAAGCAGGATGCCCCTCCCCCCTCCACAAGAAAACACAACGTCCCACATGCCACTGGCAAAGTCCCCTGTGAGCCAGAGAAGAAGAGCAAGCACAGGTGACTAGTCCACAGAGGTCCACATGGAGTGATCGAACCACTCTGTCCCTTTAGAGGGAGCAGGCTGACCCCTTGATCAGGGGGTGGAGTAGCTCGGGGTCTAGGCAGACCAGGAGTCCCTGTGTACTTGAGGTGTTCTTACACGCTGCACCCCACACAGCACTCTTCCAACTCCAGCAGACTCAGATATGAAGCTAAGTGGATAACAGAACAGGTGCAGAGAGGTTAGGCCACTTGGTCCCCAGTGGTGTGGACTCCTGAGAGTCACCCACACTGTCCACTCTGCACGCCATGCCAGGCACGGACAGTGCTGTGTTTGCTTAAATGCACAATCACTCAGGTGCTCCCCTAAAGGAGGATGGCTGGTCTGGGGAGAGCCCCAGGCAGCAGAGCACTAGTGAGAGATAAAGCCTTGGTTTTGAAATTAAAATTCCTCTGCATTCCTCCCCAGCTTCACACAGGCACCAAGAGCCAGATCAGCTCCCCAGACCCACAGCTTTGATGTCCTAATGAAGGTATGAAAGGAGATTAAGAGCTGCTTGGTTTAACTTTGGGAAGTTAATAATAATGAGTGCCAGTCAGGTGAGGGGAGAGCCCTGAAAAGCCAGGTGCCAGAAACCCACTGAGTCCAACAGGAAGCAGGTAGTGGTCACGTGGTCAGTGGCCATGGGTCAGCTCAGAGTAGACTGGACAAAGCCAGGCAGTGCACTCTGCACTCCAAAGCCCTCACTTTGTCAGTCAGTAAACTCTGAGAAGACCCCTGCAGACCCTGTCTGGGCAGAGCTGACCTTCTGGAATAAATACTGCCGCACCCTGGTTCTTCCCCAGCTGTGTGATTGTCTGTCTCCTGTGTGTGACCCCATGGGGCCTACCACAGGCCTAGTACCTGGGACACCAAGGCAGGAAAGGTAAAGGAGGAGAGAGAAGGGGGAGGAAGGACGAGGCTGGCAGGGCACACCTCCTCAGCACGCCAGCTGTCCTCAGCTGGAAAGTCTGCACACAGGGTGACTGTCAGGGCAACAAGCTCCCATTCCAGGTGACTAGTCCACAGAGGTCCACATGGAGTGCTGAGAACTCTCAGCTTGTCACTGACCAGATCCCACTGCAGCAGTGACAGCCTTCAGGGGCCTGGCACTCGTCTTTTAATACCACAGTCCCTGGGGCACCTGCCTGAGGATGGATGACCAGGGCCTGCTGGTCTCCATCCTGTCTTCCCACCCAGGTCCTCCAAACAGGCAGAGGCCTTTACAAGTCACTCCCTCCTCCAAACAAAAGAAAACAAAATAAACTAAAACCCAGTGACTTCTAGATCTAGAGAATAGAGATCACAGGGCCAATCTCCAGACTAGAGAGACTACTGGGCAAAGAGAGAATCTCAGTTTGCTTCAAAACAGGGACGGGAATCCTAAGACAGCATTGCCCAGATGCTGGAAGCTGCACGTGGACTAGCTTGAGGTAAAGATTCTTGGTGGCACGGCCTGAGGTGGGATGGCACTCTCACAGGGTTGACCTCCAGGAATCCCACTAGGTTCTCAAAGTGAAGATCAGGGCCAGCAAGATGGCTCAGTGTGTAAAGGCTGCTTGCTACCAAGTCTAAGGACCTGAGTTCAATCCCTGGAGCCCACATGGTAGAAGGAGAAAACCCAGTCTTTCAAGCTGTCATCTGACCCCCACAGCTACACAGCTGCTTGCGTACATACACACACACACACACACACACACACACACACACACACAAATAAATAAATAAATCTTTAAACGTTTTAAGGGGTCGGAGAATTGGCTTAGAAGTTAAGAGCTGCTCTCTTCACTTGCTGCTCTTATGAAGGACTCAGGTTCGGTTCCCAGCACCCACATGGCAGCTAACAACTATCCATAACTCCAGTTCCAGGGGATCCCACACCTTCTTCTGGGTGCACTTATATGTAGGCAATACACATAAAATAAACATAAATAAAAAATTAAATGATAATCAAAGAAAAATCCCCTCCTGCTTGGTGGGAGGAGGGGGAAGTACTCATTCTGAAATATGCTAGCACACATGAGGCGCCTACTGTACACACCAACACACATGAGGTGCTTACTGTGCTCCTAGCTTTGATGAGGTACCACAAGAAGAACAGAGGAAGACTTAGTACAGCACTGTGAGGTCCAGGAGGACTTCTTAGAGGAGGTGATACCAAACCAGTACTTCAGCAATCAGCAGGCATGGCCCAGGTACACTGAACAGAGTCAGCACCAAAACACAGGCACCAGGTGCCCATGTTTTAACACTGATGAGATCCATGTCTGAGATAGGGGAGTCTGTGCTGTAGACACCTGGCATGGGCTGAGCCACCCCTCTCATTCAGAAGGTCTGTGGGCTGGTGGGGATAGGCAGGAGTGCAAAGCTTTGGAGGGTTCTGTGAGACACTATAGTCATAGGCAGAGGTAAGGACACAGGAGTCTGCACAGCCAGCCTCAGGTGTGACACAGTGCCAGTCCCCCGTGCTATCCTACACCTACACACAATGTCCTACTTTAATGTGAAACAAAAGTACACGCCCAAAGTTGGGTTCCAGCGCTCAAAGGGGAGGCCCGATGCCATAAGGTATGTAACCAATCAGGAATCAGAGAGAAGATGGCCCTGCAGATGGCAGGCATCGCCCTCCCGTGTGGGGTTTACAGTTCAAATCAGAGTTGTGATTTGAACAGTGAACGTGATTTAGATTTAATAAGACCAGCATGGTGGGTGGTGATGTAGATGTGCCAGTGAACGGCAGCATGTTGTGTTACTGAATGCTTTGATCATTTGCTCAATACCTGACTGCTGAACAAGTGGATCAAAATAAAATTGAGTATGGTCGGATCTAAAGACAAGAGAATCCTGCCCATCTCCACCTTTCCCAACACAGAGCCACAGCCTGGTCAGCTCTCCTGAAAGCTTATTTCTCACCTCCTACTCTATACACAGCCCCTCTGAGTGTCTGCTGGTTCAGTTCCCCCTGGCTTCCCATCCACACCCTCAGTCTAGGGACTTTAAGAGAGCAGAGACTCTTCCATGAGCCCAGTTCTGTGTCATGCCCATCTTTCCTCTGGGGACTGAGGGGATGGTTCAATGCGTCTGACTAGGAAACTTCAGCCCCCTGAGGAGCCCAAGAAATACCTGCCTGGCCTTGGCTGCCTCCTGTGGATCAGGCAGTGTTGCTTGTGCTGGGCCAGTAACTCACAGGCCACAGTAGGGCTTTTGTTCAGTTCCAGACAGCCTGTAAAGTGTATGGCATTGTTCATCACTGGAGGTCAACACTTAACGACAGCCGTCGTCCTGTCCTGCTCACACCCAGCCCCTCTACCATTGCTTATCTCTACCCTCAGACAGCAGGAGTTTCTGAGCATCTATGAACTCTGGGCACATGGTGGGCACTGTGGCAGAATCTCCCACCGCCTCTCCCCCTGCAATAGGCTGCGGGGAGGGGGGGGCTGTCCGTGGTCCTGAACCGGCAGCCACCCAGAGGCGGCGGGGCGCTGTCCGTGGTCCTGATCCCAGCGCAAGGACTGCGGTAGAAGAGGCTGTTCTGGCGCTGTCTGTGGTGCTTTACCAAAAGGGACTCAACCAGAGGCCCCTCCCACCTCGGACTGCCAGGCTCAGGTCTCGGCTCTCCCAGGAGAGGGTGCAAATTCCATTTTCCTTCTTTTCTGGACTTTTGTCTTGATTTAAAACAAAACTTGAAGTGTAGTGTTTATGCCACTGGAGAAGAATAAAAGCAAAATCACAGCTCGAATTTCATAGTTTACATAGCTGGCTTCTTTCACAGCCTTCTGTGGGAAGCCAGACGTGCCAGTGTCCAGAGGCCACACATCTACCTGACCAGCTGCCTGCACATGGACACAGAAGCCACAGCTTCGGGCATGCCAAAACAATGTGTGCTCAAAATGATAAAATGTGTAACATTGTATGATTAAGATTAAGAGCAGCTAGCTGAGAGCCTCTGAACAAGGGAGGCCTAGGACACAGCCTTTGAGTCTGATGTCATAGGGACGGCAGCCACAACAGATGCACTTGCTCAAGCAGAGCGGAGCGTTCGCACACTGGATGGCTGCACCATTTGCTCACTTTTAGTCCATCCAAGCCCCCAGCCTATTCAACTGTGCTCTCCACCTCTCTGGAAAGTTCTTTGCCTTCAGTTGTTGCCCTGTATGTCAGTCATCTCTGGACACATCCTCACAGACACCCCCGAAGTGCTTACACATCTCTTCCACACCTCTCAATCCGGTCCATTCAAGTTGACATTCAAGATTAACCATCACAGCTTCTAAACTATCTCTTAGCACTTGAAACTCAGGTGAAATTTGCATTACATAAAAAACACCCCTCAGTGACATTTAGCAATGTGGTTTGACCACTTCCTCTCCCTGGCCCCTGAAAAGAGCACGTGACTCCCCTCAGCAGGATATTTCCCATCTCATCTCAAGGGAAAACTGGGAACTCCTAAGAGACAGGTGCAGAAAGAGAGATGAAGAGGGTCCACAGGACGCCACTGTCACCAGTGGCAATAATTCAGGGTGGCTGGAAAGACTGAGGCTCCACAGACGTTGAACCCCTTGTCTCCTTAAACACAACAAAGTCACTATACACACAAAAAGTGCTGCACAAGAGTCTTTAAAATGACTAATTAGCTGTCACTCATTCTTGACCACAAACTGGTTCAGGGCCCAAAACTCCCAGGAAATGGAGATACTTCACAAGGGGACTGTGCCCTCTTAGCCTGACCCGGGACCAGGAAGCAACATCTGCCACCCTGCACTGAGCCAGGAGTCATCAGCACGGCTAATTACCACTAATTGTAATACCGTTTCTGTCTTGCTGCTAATACATTTAGACTTGCTAATCAAATCAAACCATTCCACCTTGCTGCTTGCCTTCAGATAAACACTTCTGCAGAGTGGGAAATAAAATAACCCCTGAGCTTTGTTCACGTCCGTAGCTCTGTCTGCAGACAAGGGTGGGGTGGGAACGTAAGGGAGAGTTGTCAGCTGTTTGTCTCTGAGGCTGGCCGTTTGTTTTCTGGGATCAAAGGCATTAAAGGAATCTGAGAAAGAGCTGGCCCTGTTTGATCAGGCTGAAAAAGAGAGACCAAAAGTAGGGGACCTGGGGCTTGGGACGGAGGGAAGTGAAGCTGCCCTGTGTGTAAAACACCTTTCCTGCATCACCTCCATCCTCCTTGGGGACATCTGTCCAGAGGTCTTTGGTGAGGCTCCTAGCTTTTTGGGGTCCCTCAGGCCCCTGCACTCCCCATATCTCATCAAGGTGAGATATGCCAATCTGCCTCTGGTGTAGCTCTGAGCTTGCTGAGGGCAGGCCCCAGGCCTCCAGATCTGTGTTTCCCCAGCACCTCACCAAGGGCCTGGCATGTTGCGGATGTACAGAAACCCCAGAGCTGTAAGCACACAGCCCGAGGATCAGCAAACATCACTCTCTTTTGCAGCGGAGGAAACCAAGATTCAAAGCCACTGAATGACTGCCTGGCATTTCTACCAGCACAGAGTGGGACCTCAGAATTAGTCCCTGGCAGGTCTGACCCACACCTCTGCTCTTTCAAAAGGGGAGGAAGGGGCACTGGCATCTCCTTAATTACACACAATATTCATCCAGGAACCAAAGGAAAATGTAACCGATGACTGCAAAACCCAGGGTGCTCTGCTCAAGGACACACAGGAGTGAGTCTGAGAATTCTGGAATGGGAACTGACAAAAGGATAACCATGAATGAGACTTGGTGCAAATGCATCAGTTACCATGGCAATCCTGCTGTGAAACTAACTCACCCAATACACTACCACACTGTCCAGGATGTGCTATGTTCTCCAGGGGACCACAGGACACCCACACAAACTCTAAAGGCCCCATGTCGCCACATGCAAATTCCCAACCATCCTACTAGCCTGGAGAAAACAGGAGTGTGGCAGGTGGAAAAGCCCTGTGCCAGGGCAGTAGCCCAGGCACCTAGCTAGGTGTGGGTTAGACCACATCATTCACCGCTCAAGCTGGTGTTTATCCAAAGACCCTCTAGCATCCTGGCCATCTCAGTGTCTGGTCAGCACGAGTTCACAGCAGAAGTGAGTGACTTGAATGAGTCTTGTGGTACGACAGAGTGGAAAGAAGTTGCAAGCGAGCTCTGAGCACCAACTCTGAGCACACACAGGCCCCTTCACCCCTCTGTAACCCTGTGACAATGGTGCTGCTGAACCCGTCTCACAGACAAGGAGTCCAAGGCTGGGAAAGTCAACTATGGTAAGATGGTGCAGGGCTGCCAGCCAGGTCTCTGGACCTCTGCAAGCCTGTGTCCTCTCCACTCCTCCACAGGGCCGGGCAGCTTGGCTCCCTAACCTGGCATCTCATGGCTGTTGCCTTTGCCAAAGCAACATCCACAGAACCCACATTCAAACTAAGACAGGAGAGGCATATCCCACATCAGATGAGGTTGTCGATTGTAATTAATTTCAGACTTTGCAATTTTCTGGCAATTATTAGTAACAAGGTTTATGGAGGGCATCAAAAATTAATTGTGATTTTCATCTAGAAATCGATGCTTATTTTTTAAGTGGCTCATTAGGGGTAAGTTACAGACCAGCAGACTCAGTCAGAGCTGAGGCATCTGGGGCTCAGGGAATGCCAGAATGGAACAGCAAGCAGATTGTGACAGGTCGGAGCCACAGCACTGCAAGATAAAGCTCTGGTGGACAAGACAAAATCAAATTTGGAGGAAGATGTGTGCACAGCAAAATGGGGTCAGAGTAGATCTTAATAACCTAAAATGAGAAAGGGGAGTTGGGCTTTTCGCTTCTCAGCAGTTAACTGTAAGATTAGTCAAGTGTTGGTGGCTCTTGGGGAGGTCTGGCCATCCTTAACCTCTGGGCTCAGGGCACTCCCTGGCACAGGCAGGGGGTTACAGTGTGAGTACATGCATGAGGTAAAGGCCCCTCAATGAAAACTGAGCAAAAACTGAGAGGAGAGCCCCCCCCTGCCCTTTGATGCCAACAAGCAAGTCTGAAGAGCACCATGTGGGCCCATCCCAAGTGACGGGGCAAAGTGTGGTAAGAATGGCCTGTTAGATCATGTTTCATGCTGTGTGTGTGCATATGTGCATGTGTATATGTGTTGGGGTTTGAACCTAGGGGCCTCACACATGCAAGGCAAGTTTCTATCAATGAGATTATTCTCAGACCTCTGAGTGTATTTTAAAAGATTTGTTTAGAAGAAATATTTTAAAAATCTAGTGCAAGAAAACCCAATATAGACAAACAGAAAAATTCAAACACCAATCACTCAAAATCCAAGTATGAACAGTCCAACATCATTGGTTGCACATACAAACTGAGACTGTGCTTCCTTCCTGCCATGGGAAAATCAAGTTCAGTCAGGGGCTGGAGAGATGGCTCAGCAGGTAAAGGTGCTTGCCGCCAAGCCTGACAACCTAAGTTCAGTTCCTGGGATCTACACGGTGGAAGGAGAGAACCAACTCACACAAGTAGTCCTCTGATTTCACATGTGAACCGCAGTACATGCTCCCCAATAATAGATAATAGATGATAGATAGACAAGTAAATAAATAAGTGGAAAATTCAAGTATAGGCTAAATAGTGCCTAGCTATGTACCCACCTGTGGCTTTACCAGTCTCAGGAAAGGAAATGCAGAGGATAAACGAACACACTAAACTGTACCAAGAAGATAAAATTGTCAAAATTCAAGTTCTCAGAAACTCATTCAAATGTCCCAGGCTCTTTAACAAATAAATTATAAAGATAGGGAACTGGGGAGATGGCTCAGTGGGTAAGAGCACTTGCCGCACAAGAATGAGGACCTGAGTTCAGATCCCAGCACCCACAGAAGAAGCTGGGTGTGGCTGCACACACACCTGTAAGTACCGGGGTAGGAGAGGAGGATTGCTGGGGCTCACTGGCCAGAGTGCCTTGCCGGGAAATGATGAGTTCCAGGTTGAGTGAGAAACCCTGTCTCAAGGCAGTAAGGAGGAGGGTGACAGAGCAGAATCCTGCCATGGCTTCTGTGCAAGCACGCATGGGTGCACGCGCATATACAGGAACACACACATGTATACAGGCATACATACGTATACAGGCACACACACATATACAGGCATATACATACATATAGGCACACACATGCAGGTACACACATGCATACAGGCAACACATGTATACAGGCACACACATACACAAGTACATACACATACGTACAGGCACAGACATATGTATACAGGCAACACACATATACAGGTGTACAGGCAACACACATATACAGGCATACACACACGCATATAGGCACACACACACGTATAGAAGCACACACACACATGCAGGCACACACATGCATACATACACACACACAGAGACAGACACACACACACACATGTAAAAGGACAGGAATAGAAGAGGAACCTTTAGACTAAAAGAGAAATTTAAAAGACGCCCCATTTTGAATAGGGTGAAGCTGAACCACTGTACTTAGTGAATATAAGACCCAGGAGAGTCACTTAAAGCAGTGACTGGGTTATTTTGTGGGGGCACATGGAAGAGGCATTTAGGGCTATTGAGAGAGTTCCAGTACTTGACATAGGTAGTGTTTGTAAGGTAATGCATTAGGCCACACGTTGGGTTTCTGTGGTGTTCTATGTATTCTATATCTGTGTTATGTTCAGTAAAAAATTAGTCCTGTTATTATAAAACTATTAATATTTGTATAAACTTTATTGCTCATGAAAATACTATTGTTTCTATTTTGGAAAACTATTAATATTTGTATAAACTTTATTGCTCATGAAAATACTATTGTTTCTATTTTGGAAAACTATTAATATTTGTATAAACTTTATTGCTCATGAAAATACTATTGTTTCTATTTTGGAAATAGGGAAACTGAGGCTTAAGAGGACTCCATGCCTTAAGTAGATGAGATAGTCCAAGGCTCGAGAGCTGGGCCCTTCTATACTGTGTCTTCAGTCTTCCCCTGACATTAGTAAAGCACAACACCATCATTATTGTGGTAATAATCTCTTCATCATCACAGTTATCACTACTGTCGTCAGTATCACCTTCACCACTACCTCCCATCAGTCATCACCATCATCCCACCAAACCATCCCTTCCATCTGTCATCACCACCATCAGCATCATCACTATCTCCATCAATCATCATAACCATCATCTTCATCAATCATTGTCATCACCATTACCATCACCACCATGAGCATCATCACCACCTCCATCAAACATCATCAGCACCACCACCTCCCATCAATCACCACCATCATCACCACAATACCATCATCTCCATCTGTGCTGGATAGCTTCAGATGTCAACACCTGGGTGGAGGAAAACTAAACTGAGGAATTTCCTCCATTGAACTGACCTGTGGCCATGTCTGTGGGGTGTTTTCCTGATCGCTGATTGATATGGGAGGGTCCAGCCCACTGTGTGTGATACCAGCCCTTGGGCAAGTAGTCCTGGGTTGTGTAAGAAAGCAGGCTGAGCACAGGCCAATGGAGCAAGCCAGTAAATAGCGTTCCTCCATGGTCTGTGCTCCAGGTTCCTGCCCTCAATTCCTGCCTTGGGCTCCCTCAGTGATGAACTGTGACCTGGGAGATGTAAGATAAAATAAGCCCTTTCCTCCCCAAGTTGGTTTTGGTCAGTATTTTTTTTGTTTTGTTTTGTTTTTATCATCACAGCAACAATAGAGAAGCAAACAAGAACACTATCCATCATCACCATCACCATCACCATCATCATCACCATCAATATCACCACCATCATCAGCACCAACACCAGTGCTCCCCATCAGTCACCCCCACCATCTTCATAATTGCCATCATCATCATCATCATATTTCCACAATCCATTACCTTCACCGCCACTACAATCACCATCACCAGCTTCCCAAGAAACAAAAAGAACCAATAAAGCCTGAAGAAACAGGATCGTCTGCACGTCTCCACTCTTTCTACCTTGACCAGAGACAGAGTTCTCAAACTCCAGAGGCTCCAGCATCTTGTGGATGGCTTATTACACAGAAAACTCTTATTACACAGAAACCCAGGGATAGAGATTCTGACCCCCTGTGGATGGGGAGGCACCAGGCACTTGCAGGTAGATGCAGACGCAGGCAATCAAGGGCCTGCCTTGCTGGAGATGCTGACGCTGAGAAGACCCGAATGAGCCTCGAGTAGTGGAGAGTGCGCCTCGGAGTTAAAGGTCCATGAACGTATCTGTGACGGCCAAATTCCTGCTGAGCTCTGCATTCGTTTACTGGCATCTACATTTCGCTCCATGATTTATCAATTTAAAATGCAGAGTGAGAGAACTGTTTACCATTATTTTTTCATTGAGAGCTTTGGGTTTTTGTTTGTTTGTTTTTTCTTTTTGAGACAGGGTCTCCCTGTAGCCCCGGCTGTCCTGGAACTCACTATGTAGATCAGGCTGGCCTTGAACTCAGAGACCTGCCTGCCTCTGCCTCCCGAGTGCTGGGACTACAGGTGTGCACCACCATGCCCAGCAAGAGAGCTTTGGTTTTTTTCTGAAAAAAAAAAAAAAAATCACAGTGGGCTGGAGAGATGTCTCAGGGGTTAAGAGCACTGGCTGCTTTTGCAGAGGACCCAGGTTTGGTTTCCAGCACCCACATGACAGCTAAGAACCATCTGTAACTCCAGTTCCAGGAGATCTGATGCCCTTTTCTGATCTCCAAGGGCACTGCAAGACATGGGTACACTTACATGCATGCACGCAATACACTCATACAATAAGAATAATAAAAAATAAGAACATTTTAAAAAGAAAAATCACATTAGGACATACTGTATTTCTGTTATTTCCATTTAGAACCACAGCACCACCTACAGTGGCCAACAGAGCTGCCAACCCAGGAAGAAGAGGAACAGAGTCCCAGCACCCAAGACGCTGACCTGGGATGTGTCATAGGCATTAAATGACAATCATAAGAAGCACAGCAAAACACCAGGTTGCTCTTGCCCTGGAAAATGCATGTGGACATAACCATGTTTAGAAGGATTGTGGCAACATTTGGCATTCCAAGATGCCACATCATTAGCTCTGTGGGGCATTTGCCAGGGTTTCCCTCTAGAAACACAGCACATTCTCCTGATAGGCATCAGCCTTGGCGAGTTAGGAATTTTAAAGCTTTTGCCTCTCCTTTACACAGCACTGTGTCCTCAGGGGCACAAAGTAACAGTAATGACAGTTTCTCAGGCCCTACCCCTTACCACTCTCTACGATGCTTCCGTTTCAAACACACAGCTCTTTGCTTCACTGACAGGACACCACAGCTCAGAGTATGTTCTGTCATCAACCAGCAAAGCCTAGACTAGCAAACTCTAGCTCTCAGTATATTCAAGAGTCACTAATATAAAAAACTTCAGTGCTGTTTTAAAAAATATTTTATTTATTATTTTTATTTTATGTGTATGCGTGTATTGCCTGCGTGTAGGTAAGTGCACCCGGGTCATGCAATGCCCTCAGAGGACAGAAGAGGCTGTCGCATCCCCTGGGACTGGAGTTACGGACAGTTGTTAGCTGCCATGTGGGTGCTGGGATTTGAACCTGGGTCTTCTGCAAGAACAACCAGTGTTCTTAACCGCTGAGCCGTCTCTCCAGCCCCACTTCCACACTGTTTTATCTGTTGCTGATGTGAATCAATTTCCTCACAGAAAAGTAGCAGAGCAGAAAGGCAGCTTGTAAAACACACCTGCCACAGGAAGTGGTTAGTTCAGGGTGGTTGTCAGTCCCACTACAATGCAATCATCTTTATCATCAGTCCCACCACCGTAGGCGCTGCTATCCATACTACAATCATGATGTTATACACCATTATCATCACCAGCAAAACCACCACAAGCATCACCATCATGGCCACTGTCACCAGCAGCAACATCATGGTTACCACTACCAGCATCACCAACATGGTTACCATCAAAACCATTGCTAACACTGTCACCATCTTAGTGTCATCAACACCATCATGGTCACCATCATCATCATGGTCACCATCACCATCATGGTCACCATCACCAGCCTCACCATCACCAGCATCACCATCACCATCATCACCATCATGGTCACCATCACCATCATGGTCACCATCACCAGCATCATCATCATGATCACCATCACCATCATGGTCACCAGCACCAGCACCATCATCATGGTCACCATCACCAGCATCACCATCATGGTCACCATCACCAGCATCACCATCATGGCCACATGACCAGCATCACCATCATGGTCAAGTCACCACCACCAGCATCATGATGATCACCACCACACCACCCAGGCCAGATCTCCTTCTTGAAAAGTAAGGAGATGATCTAGGATTTGGGTCTTCACCTATGGTCTAGGTCTTGCTAAAACAAACAAAAAATAGGTCAACCCAAGTGGGAGAGCTGCCCTGGGCAGAAAGCTCAGTGACTCTTGGGAAATAGTCAACAGCTGTGTCAGGAGTCACTACCAAAGAATCTTGAGGCCAGTCTGCGTCTGTGAAAGGCCCCATCTGCCAGGTGCAACCAACTCTTGGATTTTATTCTTTAAGCCACAGGCTTCTGAACTGTGTTCTCTGGAGCCTCAAGGATCTCCCGTGTGGTGGCAGAGGGCAGGTGTGTGGGGCTCCAGGCCCTTACCTAGGCTCCAGCAGAGCAATTATTTGTCTCTCAGATTTACATGTAGGTGGGAGGCCAAGGAAATATTTGGCACAACTGTCACAGGCAACAGAGAGTTGGCGGTTAAGCATGTATGGTCAAACTTCAGACAAATAACATTGCTGACTATGTACAGAACAGATGCTGGGAAGAGCGATCACTTAAGAAGCTTCTGGACTATTCCAAGTGAGAGGTGAAGAGAAGTAGCTGTGGAAGCAGGAAAAATAAATATTTAGGAGTAAAATCAGCAAGATGAAGGGGAGGATAAGAATGGGAGCTGGGGGGAACCCCAAGATGGATGTCTACACAGCCAGGAGCAGAGATCACACCTGCCAAGTTCCGTAATACCCATCACACGTCCTATTTCCTGTCCCACAAAGCAAGTTCTTGACCCTCATCTCACAGATGGAGTTCACAGAGGCTTAATGAGGTTCAAGAACATGTTCAGGGTCACAAAACTAACAAGGGTCAGGGATGAAATCCAAGAGTAGATGTCACAGAGAGTTGTCCAGGCTTGGGGCCTGAGCAAGGACTCTCAAGGTCCTCTGAGCCCGAGCATCCGTTCTCCCTGCATTTGTCATCACTCGCGCCTTTCCCTGGTTTACAGGACGTCAACAGTGTGCACACAGTGCCTTCTCTGTGGTCCCTGGTGCAGTGCGGAATGTCAGCCCCAGGCTCCGCTTCTAAATAAACTTGGAATCTCCCCTTCTGTTGATGGGAGCTCACCACCTCCAAAGCAAGGTCACTCCAAGCCTGGACAAGTCTGACCTTAGAGGACCCCATCTTATTCTGAGATCGGTCAAAACCCATGCTTACATCATTTACTTTATGATCATGGATGATAGCGGATGGAGAGAGGGAAGGGGGGGAGGGAGAGAGAGAGAGAGAGAGAGAGAGAGAAACTTACCAACCCTCAACCTTGGCTTTTTTATCCGTGAAATGCGAGGTTTCAATGGGTTCATATACATGGCAGCACTGGGCACCTGGAAGACACTGCTACACAATGTTACTGTTTTCATGAAGGAGGAGGACTCGGGGGAGCCAGTCTCACAGCTGTGATGGTCACAGAATAGAGAGAAAAAGGGAAACAAATCATGCAATATGAAGTCTGAACAAATACCACAGCTGGTCTATAACACGTCCTTAATGTCAGTTTGGATATCTAGTGGGACATCATTGAACGGCCACCAGACCTCTCTCAGTGCACATGGAGGAAGCCAAGGAACTTGGCCAAGGTGTCTGTTTGTGTCCACTTCCTCCCAGGCCCACCTTCCCAAAGCAGAGACCCTCAGGGGCTGAGGACTCTGCACTGCCAGCACCCAGTGGTCACTTAAGGTATACGAATGAATGAGCAACTATTTGTCCAAAAACGTGCATCATGGGCCCAACCTGAGGCACTCAAACAATATTTTAAAATATTCACAGCCCCTGCAACCTGGACACCTCCTACCAGCAGGCCACATCTGTCCCACAAGTCTCGCTATGTGTCAAGGGTACAGGACAAGGGGCACATCAGTGAAGGGCCAGCCTTGCCTTGTGTAGCCTCTGATTATACAATAATTAGGAAAGCTGTCAGTGGCACAGGCCCAGGGGACAAGGTGGGACACAAACCAGGGAAGCCTGGGGTGTGGGTGTCAGGGATGCTTGGCTTGAAGATGTGACATTAAACTCTGGCTGGATCTGGGAAGAAACAGGCCTGGAGGAGCTGGGGAAAGACACACTGTGTGTACCCAGGGAGTGTGTCTCCCCTCCAGAATAGTTCAGGCAGTATCTGAGGTGTGGAGTCTGAGGACCCAAGAGGGAGCCACCAAGACCTACCCTCAGCTCAGCTGGACTCTGCCTCTCCTTGGTCCTTTGCCACCATGGTTTCTGCAGTCCTCTTCAGCACAGAGCCCAAAAGCTCTTAAGGGTGTGAAGAACTGTGCAAATGCCATGGGGTCCTGTGAGGAGGACAAACTTCCTCCTGAGAAAATCTGGTTTGGCTTTTCCAAGTGAAGACTCCCACATTCTGCCCCGCAGGATACCTCCACCCCATGTACAGTGATAGGCAGGGCTAGAGTCTCAAAAGGATCAAAAAGTGATGCAAGTGGGCCACACCACAGCTTCTTTGAGGTTTCAGGAGACAGAACTGGAGATGGGACAAAGGTCCTCAAGCAGGAAAGGCCTGCCCAAACCTGGGGAAGGGGGTGACGCCAGTAAGCCACTCAGAGTGACCCCGGGGCTGTCCAAGCTCCTACTCTGTGGTCCAGGAGTGTGAAAGACATAATCTCCCATGGCCCTCCAGCTAGCAGTCACAACAAAAGCCTCAATCCCACAGACTGTGGAACTCACAGGAGACAGGCTGAGAGGTATGTCTGTGCTGCAGGAACTGAAGTCTGAGGCAAGCAGACCCAACCAACTCTGTCCATGCCCAGCTCCACGTACAGCCCCTTCCTGCGCCCCTCAGCAGGAGCTACTGCTGTTCCACTGTGGCTCAGAGGAGAGCCAAAGTAAGTGACATGGTGGAGAAGTGGAGGAGAGGACAACTCAATGGGGCCAACAGCAGCTCCCCACACCCAGACAGGGTGACCTCTGAATTTTGGGTCAGCTTTTACTTTCCCCCTCTAAGGAGGTGGTAGGGCTGACTCCTACTTTAAAGATGCAGAAACTGTCATGAAAAATCCCAGCCTCCTCATCAAGTGGGAAGACCAGGAATCGGGCTGACCATTCTGCATGTGAAGGGCAACTCAGTTCATACTTTTGTTTCCCCAGGCACCAAATCCCCAGTTTCTTATTCAGACCCACCACCAGGAAAATTGGGCCATCACACCATCCATGGAGAAGGTTCAGCAGGCTGTCTACCTCAGTTCTCTCTGTGAAGAATACACACAGGGACTGGGGAACCCAGGGCATGGCCAGTGCAAGCCTGGCGTAGTCTAGACTGGTTCCCATCCCTCTCCTCTAACCCGTAGTGGGTATGACTAAGCTACAACTGGCAGATGCCCTGGGCTGAAGTGTCCCCCACAATCCATATCTACCTGGAACCCTGAAATGTGACCTTATCTGGAAACGGCTTTGCAATATGCACCTGGCTTCACTGAGGTTGTTCTACAATACAGTGGCCCCTAAATCCAAAGACTTGTATCTTTCTAAGAGAAAGGCTAGAGGCAAAATGGAATGAATCTATGGATACAAAGCGAAGACACCGGCTGGAGCTATGACTCAATTCACACAGTGCTCTTCTAGAATCCACAAAGCCCTAGGAGCAATCAAGCCTCAGCACAGAGTTCAGGGCCAGCCTGGACTACATGAGACCTTAGCTCAGAAACAAAACAAAATGCTGAAATAACATAGAGTCCATCACAGAGGGGACATGGTCTGTGAAGATGCAGGCAGAGCCTAGAGTGAAGTGTCCATAAGGAATACCAGCCCCCCTCCCCCGCCAAGCGGGGAGGGGTGAGGATCCTTCCCTGGCGTTTTGAGGGATGCAGCTAATTGCAAACTGTACTCTTCTAAGTCTACGCCCCGGAAACTCAAATAGCCAAGGAACAGTTATAGCTCAGAAGAGTAACTGGCTGAGGTCCCTGAGCCCAGGAGCAGCTCCAGCTGCACGCCCCGACATCCTCTTTCCTCTCCTGGGTGCCCCTCTATCCGCTTCATCTAGCAGGAGCCTCTCTGCCACGACTCCACACTTACAGGCTAATGACGATAAGGCAAGAGTTGCACACATTCCTCCTTCTGCTGCCATCTCCAAATCGGGGTGATCACAAGAAAGACGTCCAGATTAAAAACACCAGAGTCCAGGGAGTGCTAGGTGAGTGGAAGAGGATCCACGGAGGCAGTGTGTGACACTGGCAGGGACCTCGGCTGGGCACAGGCTACCCACCTTGCAGGCATGGACCACAGCCCCTCAGCATCACTCCCCACAACCAGAGTCCCGCCCCCAGTACCATGTTTATCTTTTTCATTGATTGAACAGAACTGAAGCGGCAAACACAGCCTTGGGAAAGTGGATAGTAGGGTGGGGGTGAGTACATTCTTCCTTCAAGTCACCGAGGCGGGGGTATGGGGGGGATAAATTACTACACACAAGTCCAGCCGCACTGGGATGTAATAAAATGTGTTGCTAAGATACAACTACCAAAGAAGTTCATTAAAGGCAGCTTTAACCCGGGCTGCCAGAGCTGCCAGACTCTCCTTCCTTCCAAGGTGGCTTTCTTGGTGCCGTCCCTTGTATTTATAATTAGATCCACAGTACAAGGGGCTGTGCTGCTCATCCACTCAGCAGAGGACATTAATAAAGTAACTTAGACATGCTGCCCTGGGCTGCAGCCTCGGGATAGAGCCTGGGGGTGGGGGTGGGGGGCTGTTTTACTTAAATACATTTTGACTCTTCTCGCTGATTTAAATGGCTGACTTCCTTGAAGAAACCCAACGGTTCTCTGGTTATGCTTGTTTGACTGTGCTTGCCTCGAAACCTCACACTAGACAGGCAGAATCACTTAGACCTCAGACCTGGGACACATCACAGCTCCAAGTGACTCTCACCGTTTCAGAGTCTCATTGGCTCGGCCTCAGGGCTCAGTAAATAGCTATCATGAGATGTTGCTGAGGGGACAAAGAGGGAGGGAGAGTGGTCACGTCGAGGTTGTAACCCAACATGGCAGAGCTCTGAAAGGGAGCAAGCTCAGAGGAGGGAGCCAGACCCTGTCCACAAGGTCAAGTGGCTGCCCACCCCAGCTGGGCCCTGGAGGGAACAGTCAGCCTTCAAGAGTGTCCCTTTCACCCAAGAATGTTTAGAATGCTGCTTCCTCTGCCCTGGGGTGGGCACCTAAGCACCTTCACTAAGTGATCCTAGATCAGGGTGGTGTGAGGCCACGTCACACATCTAGAGGGCCATGCTGCGGTCTGCTGTCCCTGCTGAAGCCTTACAACCTGGGTTGTCACTGGGCCATCACAGAACCCTGAAGGCCTTAGGATTTCTGAACTCGGAACCCTATTTCAGGTACTCATGAGGTCTGCTTCTCCTCCCCAGGGGTAGGGCGGGAGCTTGAGAGCAAAGCCCCCTGCCACGACCATGTCTACACAGATGGCGCTTGCTGTCAGCAACAACTCCAGCCCTCAAGGGACTCCCCAGTGGTGTCAACCCTGCCCCCAGAACTATATCCAGTGTGCTATGGTCAGGGGCCATTTAAAGGCAAGGTTCATACAGTGGAGAGATACCCCACCCCACCTCTTGGTCTCTCCCCCACCCCGCTTGCTAGTTCATGGGTCCCTGGTAGAAACGGCAGCCCCGTCTTTATACAGGCTATCTCCTCTGCCCAGAGAATGTGAGGGGAGGTAGCTGTCCACCTCCTACTCCTGCAGGCCTTGGCTCCAGTGTCATTTCCTCGGTGACACTCTGGCCACCCTATATGAAGCACTCACATACTGTGTGTACCCCATACACTCTGACCCCATCTACTTGGCCAGAGAACCTGCTACCCCCAATCTCTGTATTTCACTTACCATGTTTGACTATCAGCCACCTGCCCCTCTGAGGTTGGTTGCAGCACCTGTCCTTGTCCTGCCAACCCGTAACCTAGCACTGACCCACGTACAGCCTACAGGGGCTGACCGGATTCATGGCTGCTGCACAGTTCAGTCCCCAGTGCCGAACACCTAGGGCCAACTGAGTCCCAGACCCACTTTAAGAAATCGGCCATGGGGGCTGGAGAGATGACTCTACAGTTTTAACTTGAGACGGGGTCTCCCTGTAGTAAAAGTGCTTACTGCTCTTGCAGAGGACCCAGGTTCCTTTCCTAGCACCCACGTGTCAGCTCACAACTGCCTGTAACTCCAGTTCCAAGGGACTGACACCCTTTTCTGGCCTCCATGGGCTCCTGCACATGTGTAGCTCACAGAAATTGATGCAGGCTCACACACATACACTAAATAGTTAAAATTTAAAAAAAGGAGGGGGGCTGGAGAGATAGCTCAGTGGTTAAAGAGCACTGGCTGTTCTTGCAGAAGACCCAGATTTGAATCCCAGCCCCACATGGTGGCTAATAATTGTCTGTAACTCCAGTTCCACGGGATCCGACGCCCTCTTCTGTCCTCCATGGGTACTGCATGTCACGGGTACACTTACACACATGCAGGCAATACACTCATACACTTGAAAGAAAGAGAGAGACAGAGAGAGAGAGAGAGAGAGAGAGAGGGAGGGAGGGAGGGAAAAATACACACATGCAGGCAATACACTCATACACTTGAAAGAAAGAGAGAGACAGACAGAGAGAGAGAGAGAGAGGGAGGGAGAGAGAGAGGGAGAAAAGAGAAGAGAAGAGAAGAGGAGAGGAGAGGAGAGGAGAGAAGAGAAGAGAAGAGAAGAGAAGAGAAGAGAAGAGAAGAGAAGGAAACCAGCCACAGGTGCCTCCCATGCCCTTCAGGGTGTCCCGTCTGCCATGGCAGAGAAGAGAAGAGAAGAGAAGAGAAGAGGAGAGAAGAGAAGAGAAGAGAAGGAAACCAGCCACAGGTGCCTCCCATGCTCTTCAGGGTGTCCCGTCTGCCATGGTGCCTGCAGCTATGACCACCTCAAGGATCCTGGTGGGCTCACATCATGATGGCACCAGTGGCTAGTCTGTTGCTTTTTTCAGGACAAGCTCCCAGGAGACATTCTTGTGGCAGTGGAAGTTGGTACACCGGAGGGAACTGTTACCTGGCAACCTGCCAACCAAAGGGTTGGCGACTCCAGTCCTCACCTTGGTGCACGTTTGCACTGAGCAGCATGACACACAGGTGTGCCACACTCCACTGACTGCAGACCCTTGTTAAGCTGCACCTACCATATGTTCTAGATCAGGGTCTCTGATATGTATTTTAGTGACATTCTCAAGTTCATTTACATGTGTGGATTGGCTTTCTGCTGGGATGACAGGAGCAGACTTCACCCTTTCTTTCCCCCTTCCCTGCTGCTTTCCCAGGGCGGGCAGCCTCCCCAAGCTGGTCCCAGGAATGGCCTGCTGACACCCCCGGGCAAGGCCGCCTCAGACTCCTCTGCTACCACCTCCTGAGACTGCTGCGCCTCTAGAGGGATCAGAGAGCAGACGTTCCGGTTCCTAGTACCTTTATTCAGAGGACTTACCCCCTCACAGGCCCTTGGCAGGCCTCTAACCCCAACCATAGACTCTGAAAGCAGAAAGGTATGTGGTGGGCTGGGTGACAAACAGGGACACAGAAGCTAAGGGGACCAACCTTCACCTACAGGCCTGCGGCTAATCTAATTCAACAGTTTGACTCACAGTTCCAGAATGCAAGTTGCCCACTTCTTACTTGTACAAATTTCAGTTTGACTTTGGCTGACTTCAGTCAGCTGCCCCAAGTATCTAAAAACTGCTTGGAGACCTACATGGGTGTCATCTGGGCTTCTTTCTTGGTGACCCTGCTGTCAGCATACAAAGGCATCTCATGCAGAAGCAAAACTTCTGGCGCTGCCCTGGGGGGGTGGGCAGCATCTGACAGAAATAAACATAGGACTCTCTTCTTTTGGGCCACAGCGTGGCGGGTGGAAAACTGGATCTTCTTGCTAGTTCTGGTCCCCAGAACCAATTCCCAGGCCTTCGTTTTCCCTTTGAAAGATGGTGTGCCCTTCAACATCTCCCCTTGGTTCTCATACCTGGTACATTAATCCAGATGCCCCGGGCCAAGTCTGGGAGGTGCTGGGAAACACCCTCATTGGCCAAATCCCAAGTCTAGGCCCAATGCCAGTTCTGAAAACACAAGGGAATGAGGACCAAGAACAAATCAAGGTCTCCGACTCCAGGAAAAGCCGTAGCTGCTGCTATGTTTTCTGGGTAGCTTTCTGTCTTCTGCATTATGTTAATAAAGCAATAGTGGGAGCTGGAAAGATGGTTCAGTGGTTAAGGGCACACACTTACTGCTGTTCCAGAGGACCCAGGTTCAGTTCCCAGCACCCACCCCAGGGAGCTCACAACTGCCTGTAACTCCAGGTCAGGGTATCTGATGCCCCCTGGCCTCCATGGGCACCTGCACCTGTACATGCACACTGCACTCAACTCTCCTGCTGGCATGCTGAGAATCACCCCCAGCACAAGACACAGGTCCTCATGCATCCTCCAGGCCTACCCAAGAAGCAGGGCTGTCCCCATTTCGAGATCAGGAACCAGTCAGATGGTGCTTCAGGATGGGGGTTTGACTCTATCCTGGACACAAAACACAACAGCAGCAACTAAAAACCAAAAACCAACTTCACATGGACAGACCCATCCCTTCCAACTGTGTCTTGAGAAGGCAAGGGCCAGGCCAAGAGAAAGGAAGTTCAGCCCTCTGAGAGCCAGGACCACTTGCCATTGGCAGTCAGAAGGAACCAGAAGGAAGCTGCGTCAGCAATTTCTTCCACACTGGAGACTGCTACTCCACAGTAAGTTACCCACAAGGAAAAAATTATTAAGGAAGCACATTTGTTCCTTTGGAGAACAGAGGCCACTTCAAAATTAGAAGAGATATTCCACCTTAAAACAGAATTGTATAATGTCAGCGATTATCATGAAAAAGAAAACGGCAGTCGCTGCGCAGAGGGCCTTGGCCAGAGCTGTGGGGACTGGTAGCAATGGCAGATGTGATAGCTCTTCATCAAGCCCAGGGTTAACCCTGGTTCATCCTATTCCTACTGGCTGGGCCTCCTTACCCAGCCTGCCAAATGCTCCCCAATCTGGAACTAGGCAGAACAAAAACCCAGGTCCCTTCAAAGTTCTAGAACTTTCTATTTCCAAGGGAAAGTCCTATATGTTCGGCCTCTGACAAGCCCAACACATGAACACCAATGCTTTTCACACTCACAGTACAAAGCACCACCTTTCTCTCCACACAGCCAGCGCAGGGGTTGAAATCAGGTAGCTGGGAGCTGTCTACCCAGAGCATCTCCACTCACTGACTATATCTTCCAGCCTACTCCTAATAAAACTGAAATTACAGCAGGCCTTTCTTAGAGGGCCAGGTAAGGAATGTGGAGGGATGGGAGACTAGAAAGGGGCTCTGAGGCACTAGGATGCAACAGACAAGCTGGGCCTCCTGACTGTGCAGTTTAAAAAAGACCCTGAGGGCCAAATGGATGGCTCAGTGGTTAAGAACACTGGCTGCTCTTGCAGAAGACCTGGGTTCAGTTCCCAGCACCCACATGGCGGCTAGCAACCATTTGTAACTCCAGTTCCAAGGGATCTAACACCCTCTTCTGGCCTCTCTGGGTCCTAGGCACTCATGTGGTACACACACATACATGTAGGCAAAACACTTAAAACATAAATTTTTTAAAAAATAATTTGTTTTTATTTCATGTGTAGGAGTGTATAGCCTGCATGCATGTGAGTGCACCCATGTTGTACAATGCCGCAGAGGTCAGAAGAGGGCTTCCGATTCCCCTGGAACTGGAGTTAAGGACAGTTTGTAGCTGCCATGTGGGTGCTGGGACTCAACCCAGGTCCTCTGCAAAAACAGCCAGTGCTCTTAACCGCTGAGCCATCTCTCCAGCCCCAAAATACATAAAATTTTTAAAAAATAAATCTTTTTAAAAATGTTAAAGCTCAGAGCTTGCTGCACGTCTCTTTTAATCTGTTTTCGCTTGTGATTTGTTTACTTTTATGTGTGTGTTTTGCCTGCATGTAAATGCACCCTATGCATGCAATTCCCAAGGAGGCCAGAAGAGGGCACTGGATCACCTAGTAATGGAGTTATAAATGGTGGTTAGCTGGAACTCAAACCTGGGCCCTCTGCAAGAGCAGCCAATGCTCTTAACATTTGAGCCATCTCTCCAGCCCATACTGTTGCCTCTTCAAAACCACTTTGTGAACAATACAGCCCGTGCTCTGTGGTCTGAATGGCAATGTCCCATTTTCCTGCAGAGGTACCTCTAAGCCTTCAAAGTAGCTAATACTGTCCAGGATGGAAGAGGCATCCAAGGATGGAGCTGGTTTACAATCCTGGTCTGCCCAGTTTGAAAAGTTCTATCACAGACCTCTTCATTATGGGCCTTTTGGGCATGACTTAGAGCCTTCTGAGTGGTCTCTGTGGAAGGAAGAGCCAGATTGGCCAACAGACACCCTATTGAGGCCTCCCGAACCTATCCCACAGGTGACCAGAGACTGCTCCACATTAAGAGCCTTCTCTACCGAAGAAGGGACCCAGGGCCAGTGGCAAGCGTCCATGTGGCGCACCCGGACACACAAGTAAAACGAGAAGGCCAAGGCCCATGGTTCCATTCCTGAAGAGACAAAGGAATCAGAGGAAAGCTCACTCTGTCACGGGGCAAATCTGCATAGCTAGGAGCTCTAATGAGGCATCGTGGGATTACCAAAGTTATTACCAACACCATCTCATTGAACAAATTCAGATCTTATTGAAACCAACTACACGGTTCTGACAGCAGGTGCTTTGAGAGGCGGAAATACCGAAGCAAACTCAGGACCAGTTGAAAAGGATGCCACTGTCGGGGGTCACCGTCATCTATCTTTCCCAGGGGCTGTGAGTGGCACAACACTTCCCAAAGAAAAGATCACCCCCAAATGGGGAAGGCCACAGTACATGTCCTGGATCCTCTGAGGAAGGTGTGCTGGTCATTCCAGTTTTGTCCAAGAGGCTGAGGCCCAGGCCCAGTGAGTCCTCTCTGAGCCGCAGCACCACACACCACCCATTCACAGTTTTCTTTGGCTTTGCAGCCTCCAGGCAACTTTGCCAACCACAGTCGACTTCTTCTCAGGGGACTGGTGAGGGAGCCCTTGTTCTTGGCCATATTACAGAGAGGAAACACACACCAAGAGACATTGATGTGGCCAGAGCAGGCACTGGGATATGAAGGTTCAGGGATCAAGGCAAAGCTCTGCATTATGTGATTTTTCCCCCCCCAAAAAAAAAAAAAAAAAAAAAAAAAAAAAAAACAGTAGACAACCAGCTAGACAGGACACGGGCACAGTAGTCTAACAGAACAGGTGAATCCACCCTCCAAGACACCTTACTATCTGACACAGGAAAGTCTCCCTTTTCTGTTCTGTTCAGAGGAAAAGATTCACAAGTCCAGTCAACACAAGACCAGAGAGCATGTAGAAAGGCATTCACTAGGGAGATGTACCAGCCTCCTGGTAAGCATGGGGCAGTCTGCCCAGTCCACCAAGGGTACATGCAGGCACCTGCAGTGTCTCCAGCTTCACCTCCATGGAGCTATTCTTGAGTGCTCATAAGAGATCATGCCTCCTCTGCTGCTGGGGACCAAGAGTCTTGTGTCAATACCTGACTAGGCCTCAAGGGACAGGCAGACCTGCCTGCCTGCCTGCCTACATGAGAATGTTTGTGAACAGAAACCACACCAAAGTCCCTTATAAAACGAGATGTGATGGTAACTATCACAGCGCCCCAGCACCTTCACATCCCCAGGTGAATGGGAGCCCTCCCATGCCTGTAGCATTAACAAGTATTTCCAGCCTAGGTCCATGAGACTGCCAAGGGTAAGAACCAAGTTTAGGAATAGTTAAGACTGGTGTATCCACAGCATCAGAAAAAGATGTTTAACTGCATCATAGACACATGTATGCATGTATGCACGGAACACAGCGGCTGAACCTGTTTCAGGACTGGCGCTGATGGGTCCTCCAGAACGAGATGGGCAATGAAGGGGAGAATATGAGATTTTAAGTCTTCAGGCCTGCACTACCACTTTCCCCATAAGCACATACTGCTTTTACAGCAAAAGCTTCTTTTAAAGTAGGATTTGCAGCAGTGGGTGTGGCTTTGTATACCTGTGGTCCCAGAACCTTGGGGTGGGGGACAGGAGGATTGAGAGTCTGAGGTCAGTCAGGGCTACAGAGTGAGATCTTGTTTCAACAAAATGTAAGTGAGACTTCTCCCTTATCCTCAAAATGTTACTTTGGAGTATGAGAAAAAGAATCATTCTCCTGATTAATAATGGCTCAGCATTAAGAAACTTGCTCTTCCAGAGAAAATGAGTTTGGCTCCCAATACCCACTTTAGGTGGCTTATAACCACCTGCAATTCCATCTCCAAGAGATTCAACACCCTCTTGTGGCCTCTGCAGGCTCTGCACTCACAATTACACACACACACAAATAGACACATGCACGCGCACGCACACATACAGACAGATAAAAACGAGTGAATCTTTAAAAAGACTCATTTTTTGAAAACTTCTTAGACTGATTTTACATCTATTACAAGGCTTCACATGATATTAGTAAATATCAACATAAATATTTATTTTAAAAATATATTTAGCTTTATTTTATGTGTGTGAGTGTAATGCCTGCATGTATGTAAGTGCACCCATGTCAGCAATGCCCTCGGAAGTCAGAAGGTGTCAGATCCCCTGAAACTGGAGTTAGGAATGGTTGTTATCTGCCATGTGGGTGCTAGGAATTGAACCCAGGTCTTCTGCAGGAGCAGTCAGTACTGAGTCATCTCTCCAGCCCAACATAGACATTTAATACCATTATACGCATTATGCATAGCCAAAATAAAAATGTAATTAATAAGTATAAATGTGTATGTATGTTTTTTTCTCTTTAAGCAGTTACCTAGAGTTCCCCAGAAGTTTTCGAAGGTATTTTCTACTAACATCAACTTTAAGCAGCTTTTCAGGGTACGGCTGGAGATCCACCCTCCCAGCTAGATTGGGTACTGGTCACCTAGCTCTTGGTCCCCAAGTCATTCACAGGCCACTTTGTCCATGCAAGACCCTCCCACACGGGCACCAAACATCTAACCAGCTCATCTGCGCCAGGAGCTCTGCCTCCTCACACACCTGTCCTGGAATATCTGTTATACCACTGTACATCTGTCCTCTCCTGCGGCCAGACAGCTTCATCCATGGCAGAAGCCAAAGGCATCAAGTACAGTCCTTTATCCTGTGTTGCACACCTCCCACACTGGTGTCACAGGCTTGACATCTCCCTCCTCCTCCCCAGAGTTTAATGCCAGGAAGCCCACCAAGACCCCTACCTCCAACCTGCAGGTTTTATTCAGGCCACCAGCTCCACCTGAGTCCTAAAGACACATTGCTCAGGCAACTTCCTCCAGGTTGCCCAAGGTCTCCAGCCCAGAAATGATGTAGGAATTCTCACAGCACAAGCTTAAAACCCCTCCCAGGTCCCTGAAACACAGCTGTTCATTTCCCCACCTGCTGTTGGGTTTGCAGGGCAGGGGCTCATTTTCTGCTGAGACCACTCATTCAAATTCATAGTTTAAAAATCTACCATTCAGGGGGCTGGAGAGATTGCTCAGTGGTTAAGAACACTTGACTGTTCTTGCAGAAGACCTGGGTTCGAATCCCAGTACCCACATGGCAGCTAACAACTATCAATAACTCCAGTTCCAGGGAATCTGACAGCCTCTTCTGTCCTCCATGGGCAATGAATGACACAGGTGCACTTACTTACATATAGGCATAACACTCCACACACATAAAATAAAAATAATGAATAATTTTTTTTTTAAATCTACCATTCAGGGGACTGAAAAGATGATTCAGCGGTTAAGAGCACTGGCTGCTCTTGCAAAGGACCCAGGTTTGATTCCCAGCACCCACATGGTGGCTAACAACCATCCATAACTCCAGTTCCAGGGATTTGAAGCTCTCTTCTGACCTCCCCAGGCACTGCACAACATGGATGCACTTACACACATGCAGGCAATACACTCATACACATAAAATAAAAAATAGCCGGGCGTGGTGGCACACACCTTTAATCCCAGCACTTGGGAGGCAGAGGCAGGTGTATCTCTGAGTTTGAGGCCAGCCTGGTCTACATAGCGAGTTCCAGGTTAGCTGAGGCTACAGGGAGACCCTGTCTCAAAAAAAAAGAAAAAAACAGAAAACAAAAAAACAAAATAATAAATAAAATATATTTTTAAAAAAAACTCTACCATTCACTGTATACTCACTCCTAGAACTATCTAATCATAGCTGCTAATTCCCAGCCTCTTCCTACCCTGAGAATATAGGGAAACAGTGGGGGTTCCCACCCACATAGCTAACAGCCTAGCAGAGAAAACCAGCCAACTGACCTCCAAACAGTTGACACCCAGCCCTCCCCAGAGGCAGGGAGTACAAGTTGCTACAAAGCAACAAATGCACCTGTGCCAGGTACAGGAATGAGGTAGCCACCCCCCAGCAGGGCATAAACAGCAAGGGGCACCCTTGGGTTCCATCCAGGAGCAACAGAAGCCACTGAAGGTGGTCAGGCCTGGAGCAAAGTAATCATAGTTCAAGTTATATAAGTCACTGGGATGGAAGGGCATACCAGGAGAGACTGGAGAGGTCCTTCTAAAAGGCAGATGCAGCTTACGGCCCATCAACAGGTAAATGGTTAAGCAAAATGTACTGTGTCCACTCATGGGTTATTTAAACACCAGAGGAATGAAGAAGCAATACACCATACACATAACAACACAGAGACCCTTAATAGCCAGGGAAGGGAGCCTAGCACAGTGGGATAGGGTCATACACATAGTTATGAATATGTTCATATAAAGCAGGCAGACTCTCAGACAGGGAACAGATGAGAGGCAGCTCAGAGTTTGGAGAGAAGACAGGAGAAGAGCTTCTGGGTAATGGAAATGCCCTCAAATAGAGGTGAGCCATGGCCCAGGCCTGTGATGTAGGAAAAGCCACCCAACTTCCAATGGGTGATTGGGATGTGTGAATCGTGACTTAGTGACACAGAAACCAGAAGTCCAGGAAAGGACAGCACTGAGCAGGCCCAGGGTGGAAAGATGGAAGAGTGGGTCCTGGAGGAGGGCTCAGGGAGAAGTGTGGGTCCTGGTGTTCGTGAAGCCTGCTGCCCAGTTCCACAGTCTTTCGTGCAACGTAAAACAGAGCCTTCCTCACTGGCATTTCTCTTCAACCATCCTGTTTCAAAAGGATGGGCATTCTTGGGAAGAAGATTAAAATTCACCTTTCTGAAGGAGAGAGTTCACAGAAGAGCGTCCTTTGGGCTGACAGTCTTGGGGGTGAGTGCATACTGATTCACGCAGAGAACGCTGGTGTCCCATCTGGCTGAAGATATGATTCAGGGCTGATGAGCGCCCCATATATAAGTCCTTTCAAGAAGACAGATTTTTATTGCCGTACTTGAAGACAGGCCCTTGAAATGCAGAATTCATCAAATCAACAGATAGGGCAGTGCCCCAAACTCCAAGTTCATCTTCAGGGTCTCTTAGCCAAGCCACACTAGCTCCAACTGCTTTTCAGACAAAAGAGAGTTATCGCCCGATAACTCTGCTCACAGGAGTTTGCAGGAAGGAATCACAGGAAGCCAGGTATGGGAGGCCACTATGCATAGCCTCTAAACAGCAGTGGGAGAACTCCAGAGGGGAGGTGGCTTCAGCATTTATGACTCATCTGTTATTTACAGGAAGTGCTTGATGCTTGACAATTCAGATTAAAATGTTACTGCCTCTGGTGTGTGCTACAAATTCTCAGAATAAAACCATGGAGGCAGCTAATGGAGGCATCACATATCAGGTCTTGCTAAAAAAAAAAATAAAAAAGTGGCCCATCCTCCCCCAGATCCAAGATCAACATGGAGGGGCAGCCATACTACATGGACAGCCACTGTCCCTCCCTCCCTGAAGGGAGAAAAAAACAGGTACTACCCTTTCAAAGCAGGTCCCTTTCTGTTAAACCCCTAGAACAGAAACGGTGGAAGGAAAACTGAACATAAAATTTATCTCCCTACATCTGACCAACAAGCTGTCTACTTCCAGGAGACCTTTCAACACATCTCTATGTCTCAAAGTAACAACAACAACAAAAATCCCAGTGCCAAGGTCATAAATTCGGAATTGATGCATGGGCAATGGGCCAATCCTTTATTTTAATATCTAGTTCATCATCTGCATGTGCACTTTTAATTGAAACAACCTTATTTATATCTGATATTCCAAACAGGAAAACCTGTCCCCAAGTAACTCTATAGAGGAACTCAACCTTTCATTTTTCCTTGAATTAAAAAAACAACAAAAACAAGAAAATAAAAAAATCTGCCCCTGACTTACAAGTTTTTTTCACCCTGATAGTTTTGGGGTGTCCAAGCTGAGCCTCTTCAAAGCCCTGGCTCAGTCCAGAGTTACCTCGGTCTTCTTTCATCCACCTGCCCCCAGCCAAACTGTCAACCACCACTAAAATCTCCGGAGGACAGCTGAGGTTACAATCCACCCGGCAGATCGCCAAGGTGAGCTTGGACTGAGGTCCCCAGCCGGTGTGGGAGAGGCAAGCCGCTCTATTAGCATGCTGAACCCGGCCTCGGGCCCCCCTCCTCTCCCTTGCTATATAAAGACCACAAAGAAACAAAATACTACACAGTTGCTGTCACAAACTCAAGTTCCGCTGGGCAGGCCAGACCCTGGCTGAGTAACAGATGTTATTTTTAGGCTTCTAAACGATAAACAGTCTTAAAAGGCCAGAGAACAAAAGTTTTCTGGGCCCCTTTCTTTCTTTTTAGGCACTCACACAAAAAGATGGAGGTACTGTTTGTTCACAGGCAACCTTCCAGAGTTCAAATTTAAAGGCAAAGGCATCCTGGGGTAGGCGGTCGCTCCTTCCCTCAGCGGCAACCTCCACCTTCAAAGGGGATTTTTCAAAGATTCCTTTTTAGTCTTATCTAAACTCTGGCCTGCCAGATAATAAATACCTACTCTTTGCTGTCACCATAAAAATTTAAACAGCTTTGAAAACAGTTGCCATAGCACAGAAGAAACGATCAGGCATAAGCTCGAAGACCCACTCCAAAGAGCGGAACTACTACCACGAAGCGCCTACATAAAGAGACATTGTTGCAAAGAGAGGTGATGGGTCCTGGCTTTTCCCTTTTAAATCGACTAGAAGCCTGAGATTCAACAACTTGGCTTCTTACCCTCGGCTGTCTCAGTGTTCCCACATTTGTTGTTGGATTTTTTTTTTTTTAAGTATCTGATTTGATTCTACACAGTGATTAAACATCTTTGTGCGCCGAGAAGGGTCTTTCCAACCCCTCCCCCTCCAAAAATGGCATCGAAGCAATCAAAATGGTAATGCGGGGCCAGGGTCCCCTCCCCCCTCGAACTCCCCGACTTCGCCGAGAACGCGCGCAGCCCCCCTCGGGCGGGAATGGAAGCTTCCACTCGTGGACGGGGGCGCGCAGCCGGGCGATGTGGTTGGTGAGGGGGGGGAACTTAGGCTCCGACAGAAAGGGGTTAATGCCTCGGTACCCGGTCTGCAGTCCAGCCAGGAGGCCCCGACCGGCCGTAGACCGGCCAGAACAGCCTCCCCCTCCGCGGCCCCCCGCGCGCAGCCCCCCTCGGGCGGGAATGGAAGCTTCCACTCGTGGACGGGGGCGCGCAGCCGGGCGATGTGGTTGGTGAGGGGGGGGAACTTAGGCTCCGACAGAAAGGGGTTAATGCCTCGGTACCCGGTCTGCAGTCCAGCCAGGAGGCCCCGACCGGCCGTAGACCGGCCAGAACAGCCTCCCCCTCCGCGGCCCCCTCCCCTCCCGTGAGCCCCCCTCCCACCACTTTGCAACTTTAAAGACTCGGC
>NW_008348199.1:1294139-1310386 GCF_000622305.1 Nannospalax galili | reverse complement strand
GCGGAGAGGGGGAAGGGGTGGCAGGGAGGGGGAGGGGCGCGCGGCCGGCCGGGCTCCGGCGGCGGCATCTGTTCGTGGTGCTGAACCCGGGAGCGCTGAGCTCAGCGCAACTAACTCACAATGGACAACTTTTGGTTGGCGAGAGGGTGGCGAGGGGGGTCGGCAGGCGCGCCCCCCACCCCGGGAGCTTCTCGCAGGACCTCCAGCTACCTATTCATGCCCAGACACCAAAGTTGGAGCAGAACCGGGGGGTCCCGGGGGCGCCTTTCTTTTGTTCCCGGGTAGCTGGCTTCAGGTTCCGAGAATCAAAAGTGAAGCCGGCGGGGTGGAGAGGGCGCCAGCCAGGGGAAGGGTTTCCAAAACCCAGTCCGCCGTGGCACGCAGAAATGGCTTCCAAGGAGTTTGGGGTGCAGGCCCAAATTTCAGCTCCCCTGCGGGCCCCCTCCCACCTCGGCGTGGACCAGGGGGCGCCGAGGCTGGGGAATGTCCATGTTCCAAAACCATGTCCACGGCTCAAGATGGACGCCGGGTAGCCGGCGCCTGGGAGGTACGGCCAGGCTCTCTCCGTCGCCGCCGCCGCCGGGGGCCTCGCGCTCCCCCTCGACCGCCGCCAACCGGCTTTCTTTCCAGAAAGGGGTGGCGGCAACTTTGAGGGCCGGAGCCAGGCCCCCGAGGGAGTCGGTGCGTGTGGCGCCCGCGCTGGCACTTTTCCGGGTGCTGCCAAAGTGCCTGGCGACCCTGGCCGGCCCGGTGGGGGTCAAGCCCCCTCCTTACTTGTTTGTCGCTGAGCGATGCGATCCGCGGCTGCTTTTCGTAGAGCTGTTTCTTGAGGTCGCCGTTCTGCGGAGACACGGGAGGAGCGCGCTCAGCCGTGGGGGGGGGGGGGCTCGCTGCGCCCTGGAGCCCCGCGGGCCGAGCACCCGCCACCCGGTGCCACCCGGCCAGGCCAGCCGCTGAGCGCCCCAAGTTTCCCGGGCCGCATCCCGCACTCGCAGCGGCCGGGCAGTGCCGCGCGGGGCCGCTTACCTGTGGCTGCCGCCGCATCGGGGCACCTCGCGGGGCGGGGCGGGGGCCGAGGCCACCCGGCGGCGCGCCCCGAGCCGTGCAAGTTTGCAGGCCGGGGTGCGAGTGAGTGTGGAGTGTGTGCCGGGGGAGGGGGGACGAACAAAGAACCAAGTAAACACGGCGAGTCCGTGTCGAGCAAAGCTCATAAATATTCAAGTCGCGTCCTAATCTCCTCAACACACACACGCGCGCACGCCGCAATAGCGCTCGGGCACCGGCCGCAGCTCTCCCGAGCGACTATCGCCAAAACTACTTTTGCGAACAGCGCGGGTCGGTGCGGGGTTGGACCCGGCGGGGGGAGGTCGAGAGGGGGCCTGCCCAAGCACCCCCGCTCCCCAGGGCGGCTCTAGGAGGGGAACCCCCTTTCCCGGTGCCGGTGTTCTGCAGCCCGAGTTCGAGAGGACGCCGGGCTCTGGTCCCCTGCGCCCTGGACTCCAAACAGTGCAGGATCGCCCGAGAGCGGGGTGGGGAGGGAGCCCCTAGGGGCCGGTGCTGAGCGCGCAACGGAGCCCCCGGGAGCAGGCTCTAGGAGCGGGGCTTGCTCCCCTCACTCCAGTCGGAGACCCGGCACCCAAGCCAGAGGACTCCAGGCTCGGGTCCCTCCAGCCTCCATTCCCTGCCCGTACCTCCCCGCCTCCCCCCGGCCACCTACCTGGTGGCGCGAGAGTTCAACGGCGAGCGCCTCGGGCCGGCTCTGCAGCTCCATCGCAGGAACTTGGGCTGTACTTTGCGCTCACTTTGGCCCGGGCTCCCTGGAAGTTGTGTGTCCCGGATAGGGTGGATCGGGCCTCCAGGGAAGGGGGGACACGGGTCCCCTCCTGCACGGCAGATGGGGAAAGGGGCTGGGGAGGGTGAAGAAAGGCGACCGGGCGCCGAGCCCGTGGTCGCCCCCAACTCCTCCGGCTGCCCGCTAAGTTGCGCCGGGTCCCCGGGCTGCCGGCGTTGCCGGGAGCATGGTCCCCCCGGAGCCGGGAGCCCCGCGCAGCCCCTGCGCGGTCCCCTTTGCCACCCGCGCCAGCAGACCGCCGGCAGGGACTATATTTCCTCCGGCGCGCGCCTGGATCTCGCTGGGGCCGCGGCAAAGTTGTGCCTCGGCACGATGCTAATTCGGCAGTGCCCGGATGGAGCGGGCCGGGGCGGCAGGGGGCGGCGCCGGGACCTGCATCCCGCCCCGCCCCGGCTGCGCGTGCGCACTGCCGCCCCGCCGGGCTCGGCTCGGGGAACAAAAGTGGCGGCGGAGCGGAGTGCAAACTCTGGGAGCTGGGCGTCCGCGATGTCCTGCGAGCTCCCCAGCCGAGATCCAGGTGCACACCCTGCGTGGCGCGCGCAGCCCAGCGTGGATGCTTGGAGAGATGCGGGTCCTGCTTCCCCTGGCTGTCACATCTTTGCGCCTTGGGTCCCCCACCCCCACCCTCCTGCGCCTTGCTCCTATTTCAGCTAAATTACCTTTATCCTCTCCAGTCTCTGCTCCCAGCGCTGGGATTTGGGAGACTAAATTAGTCCTGTCGCCTGAGTCCCCGCTGCCTGATGACCGCCCTGGTGTTGAGACAGAATAGAAATTGATCCCTTGACCGTTCTTTAATGATTTTTTTTTTTTACACTCACAATTAAACTCTCAACAGATGTTACTGGACTTTTTTCTTTCAGGCAGTTGTTAAAAATCGTAAACACTCCGGGTCAGTGTGACATAAAACAATTATAACTACAGCTACCGAGATCGCGTTTCAGAACTCTCAGCCACAGCCTGGAGGTCAGCGGCTCCCAGTCGATATTATGCAGCGGGAGTTTACCGTCCTTATCAATTACTGTCGGGCGCTTTGTGGCCTGTCCCTTCTAACACACTGTTGTGTTTGAAAGGTGCCAAAAGGGAGTGTGGGGGGCCCGTCTCAGAGTGTTTGAACTGATAGTTCTCCTGTTTACTCGCAGTCAGTAAATGTCCCCTCAAGGGATTCCAGCACTCTACACATCTTACCTACCTTCAGCAGAAAACACACACACACACACACACACACACACACACACACACACACACACACACACTGGGGCCCTTGTGTATGGAATATTTACCACAGATGATAGAGTTGAGACCAAGCTGGGGTGCTAGGGATTGAGACCCTAGGCATACACGGAAGTTTCTACCACTGAACCACATCCCCAGCTCCACTCGATGCCTTTGCTGGCCAGTAGAGTGGACAGCCCTGGAAACTGGTGTTTGAACAGCCAGGGAGAAGGGGCACACACCAAAGAGTCACTTCTGTAATCTCTGCTCTGCAAATGTCATTGGCTTTCTATGGAAGTCCAGGATAATTTCATTGACCACATAGTCCTTAAACTATCAAGACAGGTATTCAAGTAGTCCTTGGCTGGTACTGAGTCAAGCGATACCCACTGAAGGGCCAGAGTGGCCCCTATGGTAGAGATAGCCAAGCACATTTTGTAGCTTCTGCCCACTGTCCACTGATTTGGGCTTTAGTGACAATCTTCAGTAGCCCCCTCTGTGTTTTCTGTAGCCACCTACTTCCTAGGTGAACAACACAGGCCATGGCCTGGGTAGTCTGACAGAGCAGGAAAGCTAAGTGGGCAGTCGGGAATCAAACCCAGGGCCTCAAATACTCTGGGCTAATGGCCTACCACTGAGTTATATCCTCAGCTATTTGTTTTGGAGATGGGGGTCTTACTAAGTTGCCCAGGCAGGCCCTGAACTTATGATCTCCTGCTTCAGCCTCCTAAGTAGCTGGGAGTGCATGTTCTTGTAAGCAAACAGGGAGGGAGTACTGAGCTCCTGGGGCTCCAGAACTGTTCTTGTTTCTCTCCTGTGTGAAAGATTCCTAGGAAAGTCCAGTCTCTAAAGCAACAGCGAGCATTCAGTGTGCACTGAGGGGATGCAAGGCATTGCTCCAGGGAATGGGTGAGCCATGTACACTTGGGCAGGTCTCTACAGGGTAGCAGAGGATCCAAAAGAGATACCCACACACAAGGGACTGCCTGTCACTCAGGAGGCCTCTGTTAACAGCAGCAACTAGTAAGGGACCTGGTATAACAGGAGGGTTCAGAAAGGGGTGGCCTGAGAAGGGCTTGTCCAGAGTCCTTGGGCAGAGCCTGGAAAAGCTCCATGACTGTTTTGAGTTTAGCTTTTCCTTCTCAGTTAACACAGCAACCACCCACCTAAGAGGCTTTCCCCATGGTCTGCTTTTCACAAATCTTCATCCCCAAGATGCACTTCAGATGCCTTTCTGGGGACACTTCCCCTTAATTTCTATCAGAAATCTTATCACTTCCTCTGGAGCATCACTGTCTCATGAGAACCCGGGGTCTGGAGAGCTTGGCTTGCACCCATTTAGCCAGTGGCTCCTTAGACAATGAACCAAAACAAAGCCTAAAGTCTAGTGTGTGTGTGCACATATTCACGTGCACGTGGTGTACTTGTGTGCACACGTGTGTGGAGGCCAGAAAACAACCTTGGGTGTTGCTGTGATAAGAAACAAGACCAGAAACAACTTGGGAAGTGTATTAGTTACTTTTCTGTTGCTGTGATAAAACATCATGACCAAGGCAACTTATAGAAGGAAGAGTTTATTGGGTTTACATTCCAGAGGAATAAGAGACCATCGTGGGGGCTGGAGAGACGGCTCAGTGGTTAAGGGCACTGACTGCTCTTGCAGAGGACCTGGGTTCGAATCCCAGCACCCACATGGAGGCTACGAACCATCTTTAACTCCAGTTCCAGGGGAATCCGAAGCCCTCTTCTGACCTTCGAGGTATTGCAGAACACGGGTGCACTCACATGCATGCAGGCAATACACCCATACGCATAAAACAAAAATGATAAATAAAATATTTTTTAAAAAAGAGACCATCATGGTGGGAGGCATGGCAGGATGCAGCCAGTATAGGAAGCTGAGCACTCGCATTTTCAAACAGGTGCAAGAAGCAGAGAGGGACAGAATGGAAGTGGACAAGCTATATCACTCTCAAAGCCCACCCCCACAGTGATGTACTTCCTTCCACAAGACCACACCTCCTAAAGGTTTCACAACCCTCCCCAACAGTGCCACCAACAATGTTCAGATACTTGGAGCCTGCAGGGGACATTCACAGGGAGGAAAGGGTTTGTTTCATCTTACATGTCACAGTCTATCATCGAGGGAAGGTTGGAGGTAGGAGCTGAAGCTGCTTACTGGATGGCTCCAGGCTCACCTTTCTTACCCAGCTCAGACCCGCCTGCATAGGGACAGTATTGCTCACAGTAGGCTGGGCCCTCCTATGTCAATTAGCAATCAAGAAAATGCCCCACAGACAAAAAAATAAAAAGTGCCAGGCATGGCAGCGCACACCTTTAGTCCCAGCACTCGGGAGGCAGAGGCAGGTGGATCTCTGTGAGTTTGAGATCAGCCTGGTCTACATAGCAAGTTCCAGGCCAGCTGGGGCTACAGAGAGACCCTGTCTCAAAAAGACAAGAAAAAAGAAAATGTCCCACAGACAATCTGATCAGGGAAACTCTTCAACTGAGGTTCCTTCCTCCTAGGTCTGTCAAGTAGATACCCAAGACTACCCATCACAATGAGCTCCTAGAATGGGAACCCAGTTCCTCTGAAGGTTGCCTGGCTCTCCTGCTCCTTCCACAGTGTCCACATCAATTCGTGTGCCCTTTAGTCTAAGCAGTAGCCAGGGTCAGGAGTGGGGCTGCCTGGGATGCTGGTGCAGGGCACAGAGGGCACATGCCCCACTACAGTCAAGTCACAGAGCCAACCACAGCATCCCTCCTCTGGGTCTTGTCCTGTCCCTGTTGTACAGTGTATTTGGGAGCCATATAATACTGACAGGCTCATCCTGCAGCCCAGCTGCCCCTGAACACACCTTTCAGGCCTCTGGGACCTCCGCTTTGACATACCTTGAGCTGAGCAGTACCCCAGGCCTCTTTGCCTGTCTCCCAGCATCTGTAATCACACCTGTGTACACTGAGGGCATGACTGGCAGTGGGAGCTGGGTAGCTTTGGGATGGGTCCAGTAACCTGAGCACAAATCCTGCTGGCCAGCCAGGCCTCTGGGTAGCCTCTGCTAAGCTCTGGGTGCTGCAAATGTCCCTGGTGGCCAGTTCCACCTAGTAAGTGAAGAAGGTGCCATGGAGACCCTCAAGGGCTGGTGCAGGGCCAAGGGAGGAAACAAGACAAGGACAAGGGAGTGACCGTCACAACACATGCCAGCCCAAGCTGGCCAGGACCTCTCAGCACACCACGCTCAGTAGCTCGCCACTCTCCTGAACATGATGATTGTCAGGCCCATCCATACTACTACAAGTGACATAATTCCTTCCTGTTTATGGCTGAATAAACCACGTTTTGTGGGCCTGGAAAGATGGCTCAGTGGTTAAGAGCACTGGTTGCTCTTGCAGAAGACCCAGGTTCAATTCTCAGCACTCGCATGGCAGCTAACAACTGGCCTAACTCCAGTTCCAGGAGATCCAGCATCCTCTTCTGACCTCCACAGGCACTGCACAACATGGTTGCACTTACACACATGCAAGCAAAACTCATACACATAAAATAAATTTTTTTAAAAAGCTGCATTTTGTACAGCACAGGGGGCACATTTTCTTTGCCCCTTCACCGACTGATGGACACGACACCTAAACTCGTTCTACACCTTGGCCCTTGTGAATAGTGACACACTAAACACAGGTGGGCATGTGTCTCCATTGTAGCTGATTTTGATTCCTTTGTAAATACCCAGGATTTATATAGCTAGTTCATCTGGTAGTTCTACTTTTAATGTTTTTGAGGAATCTCCATACTGGTTTCCATAATGGAACAAAACAATTTTAAAAGGTAGAATTCAGAAATCAGAGAATCCGCCTCCAAATCCCCAAGGACATGTGGGAAAAGCTCTGGTGGGCAATGGCAGATGAGGACCTATCTCACTCAGCTACTCCTCAGCACCTCAGATATGTGGCTCTGTTGGGAAGATGCTCCAAGGCCTGCCCTGTGCTGCCATAGAGGGGTGCGTTCCCCGTGGCTGAAGGTAGCACGGACACACAGTTGAGAGGGGAGTCTCCTGTGCCTTTGCAGACTGTCCAGTGCCGCCCTCCTCCTTCCCCTCCTCCTCCCTCTCCCCCTTCTCCTCCTCCTCCTCTTCTTCCTCCCTCTCCTCCTTGTCCTCCAACCCTCCCCACTCTCCTCCTCCTCCTCTTCCTCCTCCTCTCCCTTCTCCTCTTTCTCCTCCTCGTCCTCTTTGTCAACTTATCATAGCTCTGGAGGTGACAATGCTATGCCCCATTTATAGATGGAGAAACTGAGGTCACTCAGCCTACACATTGGGATGTTACTATCTGAATAGAGATGAGATACTCGAGCACTCGCCTTCTGAATTCAAGAGGTCTATGAGCAAAGCAAGTTCATGGGGGAAGGCTCTCTCCAACCCAGCCTGGGGGTTGGGGGAGACGGCAGTAGACGTGGAGGGGCCTGGGAAACCAACCCTGTGCAGGAATCTTGGGTCTTTCTGCTGTGAGATGTGTCAACATCTCAGGCAAGCAGCTTCCCACAGGTTCCCAGCTTCTTCACTGTGCTAGGGGAGGGAAAGACCAAAAGGGAGCCTCCATCCATCCCTGGTAACTGACCACCTTTGGAGACAGAAGTTGGGGGTGGAGGCCTGGCAGGTGCTGTGGGCACCTTGCTTCATTTCAGAAGTCGGGGCACAAAAAGTAGGAGGGTAGACTGATGAGACTGAGGGAGAGCATAACTGGAACTCGAGGTGAGTGAGGTTCAGCCCTCAGTCCCAGGGCCCCTCGACAGGAGTCACGAGACAGGAGAGACCACTCTTGTGCCCCCTGAGGATGCTCAGTCCCAGGCTTCTATCATTAGCAGAACCATCCGAATCAGTACTTTCACAGCCATGCCATCATGCGTTCCAAACCAGCCACTCAACTCATTTTTAAGAATGAGTCAGTGTGTGGGTCATAGATGTGGATGCGCTTTAAAAGGAGAATGACATTTAATGGAACATGCTGGGTAAGTCCCCACCCTCACTGACTGTCGCACCTCAAAGGCCCTCAGAGCCAGAAGAGCGGAACTTGTTTGGATTTGCCTTCTCACACATGGCAGTGTGTGTGTGTGTGTGTGTGTGTGTGTGTGTGTGTGTGTATGTGTGTGTGTGTGTGTGTGTGCATGTGGAAGTCAGAAGACAACTTTCCAGCGTCAGTTCTCTCCTTCCACCCTGTGGATCCCAAGGACAGAATTCAGGTACTTGGAATTGGCAGCAAGCGCTTTTGCCCACACTGCCATCTCAATGACCCTTGGTGACATTTTAACTCCTGGCCCTGGGCCCTTCCCCCCCAGGGCAGATGGTGGCAATCCTTCTCCCTGGTCCACCCTGAGCTGCTGCCGGTTCTCCCTTCCAGGAAGCGGCCACAGTGCTCCTGCAGAAGTCACTGGGGAACCAGGGAGGGGAACTGGCTTTTGTTCCAGCAGACTCCCCCAGGGGACCTGGAGAAGCAGGCCCAGTCTGATGAGGGCAAACAGGTGTCAGCCTCTATTTCACAGGACACAGTCCAGAAATAAAGTGGGACTGAAGGGCACCCCTTCCAGGAACACCAGCAGGCCTCACCTTCCACCACTTTGCAAGGGTGGGGAAACTGAGGCTCAAGACAGATGGGTTACTTATAAGTCACTTGGCTGATGAGTATCAGCAAGGACTTGGTAATGTGGCTTGAGTGGGAATACTGCTTTTGAATTGAAGATGTGAGATCAGGGCCACTTGAGGACATAGGTACAGTGAGCCTGGTGAGGCCACATGAGTGTACGGCTAGGCTGGGACGCAGTATGCCAGAACAGGAGGGGGCATGTGGCTCAGCCTGGATCTAAGACAGATGCTTAGGGGAATGAAGGAGTGTAGGTAGCAGGTAACCCCACCTAGGAGGTAACCCCAGGAAATAACCAGAGGCTGTGGAAGGCAGATGGAGAAGGCAGAGAAGGGTTGTGATGAGGGTGTTTTGTGTGCTGTGAAAGGCCAGGTCCCCATATGCGCAGGCAGGGGAGGACAGAGGGGGCTTGTGATAGTCTCCCCTTGTCCCGTTCTTCCAATTTCCCTCCCTGTCCTGGTTGCATAGTGTCCCTTCAGAAGTCACATCCCACCAGGTATAGTGGCATGAACTTGGAATTCCTACACTTGGGAAGCTAAGGCAGGAGAACTTGTTGCCAAGTTCAAGGCCAGCCTGGGCTATACTTCAAGACCCTGTCTCAAAACAAAACAAGTCGAATAGCCTCAGAGAACTTCAGAATGTGCCTTGATTTGGAAATAAGTCTTTGCAGAGGGACAAGATGAGCTCTTCCTGGCTCAGGGTGGGCCCTGGTCCCATAGGACACAGGCGAGGGACACAGAGAATATCATGTTAGCAGCCATGGAGAGCTGAGTGGGAAGCCTGACACAGACCCCGAACCATCACACAGCAGAGCCCTCCTGCATCCTGGCTTTGGGCTTCTGGTCTCCTGAACAGTGAGATCCAGCTGTTCTTGCCGAGGGCTGCCCAGTTTGTGGCATTGTGTTACGATAGCCCTGGGAAGCTAACGGCTCCCTTCCTCTTCTTCCTCAGCTACGCACTCAGATTTGTGACACCCGCCTTCCTCTCTGAGCCATAGGATCAAAGTCCTTGGTCTCCTTACTTGAAGGACAGTTTAAGACACTGTCACACCCAGGCCACAAGTCCAGGCCTTCATCATACTTGGCTGGCCTTCACACTCCAGCAGGCTGGGCTGTGTTCTCCCTCAGGTCACAATGATGGGACGTGCCACCTTCAAACTCACCGAGTGCTTGTTCTCGATCCTGTGTTTCTTCTTTGATGGCCCATGTTTGCAGGCACAGAAAGTCGAATTCAGTTATTCCATGCACAGGCTTAGACCTATATCTTTTTCCATAATTCACTGAAAGCTTTCAAATACTTTTGAAAAAAAAAGTCCCTCTTTGTCTCTACCAGTTTTAGTCAACCAAGAAAACAGAACCAGGCCTGGTTTCCTGCTTCCTCCCCTACTTCCCTGCTTCACGTCTGTGCAAATTCCATGTTAAAGAGCTTTCATTGGGCATTTACTAGGCACCCACCACAAATCAGGCCCCACCAAAAGCATTTATCTCACGACAATCACCATCATCTCTACTACCATCATCAACATCATCATCATCACCTGTCTGACTAATAGTCACTGAATAAGGAATTAAATGTCACACATCATGTTAAAAATTTACCATATTGTTTTGCTTCATCTTCCACAGACAGATATTATTTTTTAAAGATTTTATTTTATTTTTTGTCTTTTTGAGACAGGGTCTCCCTGTAGTCCCAGCTGACCTGAACTCACTATGTAGACCAGGCTGGCCTTGAACTCACAACAATCTGCCTGCCTCTGCCTCCCAAGTGCTGGGACTAAAGGTGTGCACCACCATGCCTGGCATAAAGATTTTATTTTATTTTTAATTAAGTGTGTGTGTGTGTGTGTGTGTGTGTGTGTGTGTGTGTGTGTATACGTGTGAGCATGGGTGCTTGCAGAGACCACAAGAGGGCATCGCACCCTTGGAGTTGGAGTTATAGGCAGATGTGAGCCACCCAACGTTGATGTTGAGAACTGAACTTGGGTCCTGTGCAAGAGCAACATGTGTGCCATCTCTCCGATCCACAAGATAGGCATTATCAAGTGCCCCCTTTTTTCTGTCTTTTTGAGACAGGGTCACCCTGTTGCCCCAGCTGGCCTGGAATTCGCTATCGAGGCTAGGCTGGCCTCAAACTCACAGAGATGCCTCTGCCTCCCAAGTGCTGGGATTAAAGGTATTCACCACCGCACCCAGCACTTATCAAGGCCTTTGTAAACATGAGAACACAGAGGTCAATGGATGCTGGGAAATGTGTCTAATAAAATCCAGGATCCAAACAGTGAATGATCCTCTTCTTGAGTACAACCCATGTCCAAGCCTGTGCTCTTGCTCCTCATCCAAGCTGAGCTGGGCTGGGCAGGACACCCAGCTGGCCCTGGGCAGAGGTATCTGCTGAGGCCTGAGAACATTCTAGACCAGAAACTAGAGTTGGGGATTGTAGCACCAGCTTTTCTCCTTCCATGTGTAAAACTCTTCCAGCCACTCAGCAGTTAAGAACACTGGCTGTTCTTGTAGAAGACCCAGGTTCGAATCCCAACACCCACATGGCAGCTAACAACTGTCCGTAACTCCAGTCCCAGGGGATCCCACAGCCTCTTCTGACCTCCTCAAGCATTGCACAACACGCATGCACTTACCTACATGCAGGCAATACACGCATACACATAAAATAAAAATATAAATAAAATAAAATAAAAACATCTTCCAGCCACCATGTGGCAGTCACAAGTGAGGATGGTAGTTAAAGAGTTATGAGTTATTAATAATATTTATAATAACATAATGAAGATCATTGTCATAATAATGAGAAGTGCCATGAACGAGTGTTAATTACAATAATTAGATCTGATTTATTGAGGAAACAGCTCAGCTGAGCACATCAAGGTGTGTGAATATATAGTGTTCTAGTTACATCTCTGTTGCTGTGATAAAACACTGACCAAAAGCACCTTGGAGAGGAAAGCGTTTATTTGGCTCACACCTCCAGGTCACGATCCATCACTGAGGGAAGTCAGGGCAGGAATGCCAGCAGGAACTGAAGCAGAAACCATGGAGGAGGAGGATGCTTCCTGGCTCTCTGGCTCATGCTCAGCTAGCTTTCTTACACAGCCCAGGTCCACCTGCTCTAAGGAATAGTGCCACCCACAGTGGGCTGTGCCCACCTACATCAACCACAGACAGTCACAGACATGGCTGCAGACCAGTCTGATGGAGGCCAATTTTCCAACTGAGTTTCTGTCTTCTAGGTCACTTTAGGTTGTGCTGAGTTAACAAAAACTAACCAGAACCCTAAGTATGAGGGGAAACACATGAATTGGCAATCCAAATTACATGTCTGGGACCAGGTCAGGGAACAGATTCAAAACAACTGCCTCCCCAAAAATGTGTTCCTGGGGTAGCTGCTGGCTATCAGTGCTCCTAAAAATAAAACAGACAAACAAGATGCCCTGGGCCTACCCACACAGAGGTGGCAGCAATACGGAGGAGAGAAGGGCAGCAGCACTGCCAGACCCAGGACAGCCAGAAGGCCCCGTCCTCCCCTCGGCTGCCTGGTCCCCAGCCAGGGCCTGCAGGCACTGTCACTAATGTTACACGCATGGGCCTTCCGCATCATCACAAATGAAGGTAAAGCCTGGAGCACATCACCTGGAGCACTGGCCTGTTCCCCACACCTCTTGAGGGAAGGACAATCAGTGCCTTTGTGTCATTTAACAATGGAGCAAGTTCTGAGAAATGTCGTTGAATGGTTTCACCATAGTGTGAACACCACAAAGGCACACTTTTACACATGTAGGCGATATAGGTGTGTCACTCCATAAGGCCTTTCTATGTCATCGTATTGGGGTGAGCTGATTATAGTCGAAGCTTCTGTTGTGTAGTGGAAGGAAGACTCTAAACACTAATTGGTAAACACCATGGAGGTAACCACTTACTGTCATCAAGCACCATGTGCAGTTCATGGGCGTGCAGTGCTGGACTTTCAAATGACCTTCTGTAGTGTGGTAGTTAGTGCAGGGGTTGACACATCAGTGATGCCTCCTGGGACAGCATTGCGATGACAGCTATGATGTCACTAGCTGATAGAATTTCTCAGCCCCATGATAATCTTAAGGGATCTCTGGTGACATTGGGCATCCACCATTGACTAAAACATCATTCATTACACAGCATGTGGCTGTTTCTGTACCTCTGTGTTCAGATAGGGAGTCAGCTTGGTGCCAAGTAATCCCGTCAGAAATGGGAATGCCGTGTAAATTGATTGTTGGTCATGACACTTTTTTTTTTTTTTTGGTGTTTTTTGAGACAGGGTCTCCCTGTAGCCCCAGCTGGCCTGGAACTCACTATGTAGACCAGGCTGGCCTCAAACCCGCAGAGATCCACCTTTTTCTGCCTCCCAAGTGCTGGGATTAAAGGTGTGTGCCATCACACCTGGCATGACACTTCTTTTTTTTTTTTTTTTTGGTTTTTTTGAGACAGGGTCTCCCTGTAGCCCTGGCTGTCCTGGAACTCACTATGTAGACCAGGCTGGCCTTGAACTCACATAGATCCACCTGCCTCTGCCTCCCAAGTGCTGGTATTAAAGGCGTGCGCCACCATGCCCGGCTGACACTTCTAATCGGAACTGTGCACTATGAAAGATTCAGGGGGTGAGACTGACAGGTGCTTTCTTATCTGGGGACATTTAGGGCCTGGCTGCTACCTTCTGCCTTGCACAGGCTGAAAGATGACATCAGAACAAGAGGCACATGCAGTGCTGAGCAGCTCCTGAGTGCTGGGAGATTGCCCCCTTCCCCGTTAGTCTCCCCTGAAGCCCCTAAGACCTTGGGGCTGTAGAATTGATCATCTGTTCCAAAATCAATAAGTAGAATGTGTGGGAACAAGCTCTGGTCCAAGATCTCCTTGAGCATTACAGGAAAAAGGTACGCTGCGTACAAAAAGCTATGGTGCACAGGACAGACCCAGGCGACAGGTTCAGGGCACCCTCATCACACTAAACAGCACATGTGACCACTCACACCCCTGCTCGGACCACCAGGCCTGCAGATCCAGCCTCACACCTGCCCTGTCATGCTTCTCCCGCTGTCTCTATTTCCCTCTTCTCCTTGGCCATGTGCCCCCAGTGGGTCTAAGCTGGTCCTGGCTCTGTGTGCTGTGCCTCCAGGGGTGCCCTCTGGCCCTGTCTACACTTTGGACAGTGATTTCCCAGCATCTAGCTCCACCCTTTTAGGGGCCATAGTAGGCCTTGCGTTGCTCTGGCTTCCCAGTACTGTCATCTGACCGTCTATCAATCTGTCTGCCCACCATAGAAAGCTTCCTGGGGTCAAAGACAGTGTCTGCCCATATCTGTGTCCTCAGCGTGCCTCAGTCCAGGGGTACACTGATGAGGGTCCCCTCTGCACCTTGCTCAGTTGGATGGGACTGAGGGGATTGGAGGAGCCTGGGTGGGGTCTTTGCAGTGCTCAGCACAGAGCTGGCACCAGCCTTTATAAATAGAGGGACAAAAATATAACTGAGATCATGTGCAGAGGGACTAGAAACTCGCTTTTTCTTTGTCAGGGTGACCAGATGTGACTGAATCAAGTCTTGTCACTCAGTCACCCAGACAAACAGCAGAAACAGACTGCCCGCTGCCCCAGACACACTCACACTGTACCCACCACCCTCTCTGGACTTTCTTTGTTGGGGGGTGGTTTATAAATTACTTTATGGTATATTCTAGAAAGGGGTCTAATGTATACAGTAAGCATCCAATAAGTGCTGGTCCTTGCTTGATGGTGATCAGAGTGCTGGGAGAAGCAGAGAGAAGAGGTCTTAGGAGCTGTGCTTAGATGTGGCCCTTGTTCACACAGCCCAAACCCCCAGATTCTCTGTGTCCCTTGCTCTGAGAGAATGTCTACTTCTAAGTTGAAAATAATTATCTAGCATGTCCAGAATGAAAGGACCCTCTTGTCTCCTGTACACATGTGAGAACACAGAGATATACACACATAGAAATACACACACACACACACACACACACACACACACACACACCATTCTAGGCCAAATCATTTCGAGACTGTGATGGTTCATTTCAACTGTCATCTTTTTTTTCTAATGTGTATTTGTGTATTGCCTGCATGTAGGTAAGTGCACCTGGGTCATGTAATGCCCGCGGAGGTCAGAAGAGGCTGTTGGATCCCCTGGGACTGGAGTTACGGACAGTTGTTAGTTGCCATGTGGGTGCTGGGATTCGAACCTGGGTCTTCTGCAAGAACAACCAGTGTTCTTAACCACTGAGCCATCTCTCCAGCCCCAGATGTAGAATCACTCAATAAAAAGGGAAAAAGAAGCTTTAAGCACCAGCCTTCACTTTTGTCCACTTCTTAACTAGAGGTAAAATGTGACCACTGTCCCACTCCCCCGGCATGCCTCCCCTGCCTTGATGAACTGTACCTGCAAACCATGAGCCAGAAGAAACCTTTTCTTCCTAAAGTTGCTTTTGTCACCACAAGAGAAAAGTAGGTGGTACAGAGAACAGGGTCTCTCACAGAACCTGCAAAGTTCACTGTTTTGGTGAGACTGCCTGGCCAACGAGCCCTGGGATCCACCTGTCTCCACCTCCCAGTACTGTGATAGACAAAATACATTTTGTATTGTGAGATGAACATGAGAATTTAGGGACCCGGAATGGAATTTTTTGCTTTAGAGTGATGTGCTTGGGTGTCACGTTGACAAGGGGTGGACTGTGACAGTTGATTTTGTCAGCTTGACTCAGTCTGAATAGAAGCAGCACTGGCCTGTGGGTCACAGGCTGAATGAAAAGGGAGAAGGGAAGAGCCAACTGCAGCCCACATTCATCTGTGTCTCCTGAGTGTGGCTGCCATGTGAGCAGCCACCCCACACTCCACCCACATGCCTCCTCCACCATGATGGACTATGGCCCCTACAGCCATAAGTCAAAGAAACCCTCCCTTCCCTAAGCTGATTTTGCCTGGTATTTGTCACAGCAATGAAAAAAGAAACTAAAACATGATTCACCAAAGTTAGACTTCCAAGTTCACCTTGCAGATTAACTCCAATGATGGTTCAGAGAACTCAGAATATCCCAAGGCATAGAGTGGCAAGAGGATTTTAACCTCAACCCACTTTCTTTTCTTTAGATAGAGAGGGTAACAATGTACTTCTACCTCTTGCTCCCAAGGCAGACATGAGCAATCAATCGCAGTTCTTTTCCTGGCTGAGCTTAAACTTGACCTGAAAACACCTCTGTAGAGGTTTCCAAGCAGTCACTACAAACGAGTCAACTTTGATTGTACTCACCTGCGTCACCCGTGACAGTCAGAGCCTGCATGGCTTGGCACATCAGACTTCGGGGAGACCCCTCAGGGCAGGCTGTACAAATGGGCAGGAAGGCCAGTTCTGGATGCCAACACCCACTTTCAGGGCTTCCCCCAGGACAGTAGCTTTCACAGTTTGTGCCTTATTGTATAGTAAGAAACAGGCCAGCCACAGTAACTTGCCCAGGAATCACATTCATACATGTCTCATGGGAAAAGCAATGAAAA
>NW_008348199.1:1266223-1294037 GCF_000622305.1 Nannospalax galili | reverse complement strand
CTTCTGCAAGAACAACCAGTGTTCTTAACCACTGAGCCATCTTTCCAGTCCAAATAAAACATTTTTTTTTGGTCTTTTTGAGACAAGGTCTCCCTGTAGCCCCAGCTGTCCTGGAACTCACTATGTAGACCAGGCTGGCCTTGAACTCACAGAGATCTGCCTGCCTCTGCCTCCCAAGTGCTGGGATTAAAGGCATGCACCACCAGGCCCGGCTTCAAATAAAACATTTTTAAAAAGAAAAGAAAGCTCTAGAAAGCCAGTTCTCCTGTCCACACTCACATATCTCCCAGATGATAATCAGGCTGGAGCCTCTCCAGTCACCTCCACAGCCTGGTGGAACCCTTGTGTGCTGGCCCCAGCTCCCTCACAAGCAGCCATGATCTTGGGTGATATTTTGAGTGTTTTCCCTCCCCAGTCACAGATGTCTGTCACCCCAACACACCGCTTGGCATCTCCTCCCAGGTCTCCTTGACCCAGTGGCTTTGAAAAAAAGAAGAGAACGCTCTGAACCGCCAGGGAGGCCCGTTTCCCTTGGGAACCAGTGTTGCACCAGTCCCCTGGAATCCAGGAAGCCACCAGGCCCAGATTCTGTCCAAGAGGATGTCGTGAGAATTCGTTCTCTGGGGAGAGGTAACCAATGTTGACTCCCTCCTTCTAAGGTCCCAGGGGTAAACCAAAGTGCGATTCCACCGAGGTTCACGGTGGAAAGCCAGTGAGTTTGGTGGCCTTACTGACAGGGGCGTGGGTGACCCCCAACAGCTATACTGGAAAGTCTTTACCAGCGAGGATGATGGCTTCCCCAGAGCCACATAGATGGAGCCCTCTTCTGTTCTCCTTCCCCAGTCTATGTTCTCTGGCCCCTCCTGAGAACACAAGGCCATGTAAAATTAGGGTGGTATTGCATGCACAGGGCTGAGAGGAACAGCTGGACTCTCAGGTGAGGGCCCCATGATCCTTCCCACCCCCTCCTTCTCTGAGGCAATGCCAACAGTCAACCTGCCCACTGCCGATGACTGCTTGCAAGAAAGCACAGCTGATGTGAATAAGATATTGGCTGTTTTGTTTAGAGGACCTCAGTCTACAAGGAGTTTCAGGAAGCAAGCCTATCCCTGAGGGGGGCCTCAGTCTGGACTACTTAGGATAGCCCAGGGTCCTCATGGCCATCCTCCTTTTGTGGCCCCAGGGAAGGAGGCAAAGCCGCATCTGTGATCTGTGAACTTAGGTGAGGATGCTGAAACTCCAGGCGTGAATTGGATTTACAAAGATCCTGGCAGGTAAGAGGTGTTGGAGCTACACCCGACTTCTCCCCACTCAAGGCCATATCTGCTGTGGAACACACCTTAGGCAGGAGGGACAGACCCCTGGCATGAGTAGTCTTATCCCTGTGCTCATCTTACCGTGAGACTCCAGAGATGTCCCACTCCTTCCCTGAGCCTCAGGCTCCTCGTTTGTAAAACCAGGGATGCTCAGTCATCACAGGAAAGCTACGCTAACACCCCCCCCACCTTTGTCTATAGCCATCCCTGCCTCATTTCCCCAGACCAAGCTTCCTGGCTTCCCTAAGGTCACCTGGCTCCGTCCCACCCCATACCACTCCATGTTTACCTGGTGATCAGAACTGGAACTCGGGGGCCGAGAAGGGATGTGCCATCCAGCCCAGTGTAGACATAGCAGATATGAGGAGGAGGAGGAGGAAAAAGCCCACCCACTGTTACCAAGGCCAAGGAGGCTAGCGAGGTGCCAGCCCTTCTAAGCATCCGACAGTGTGTTTCTATAGACAGGTTGAAAGCACGCCCCTCATCCCTGGAGCTGCTCCTGCCCTGGTTGGTCCGTGGAGGCCCTGGCTGCTCAGAGCCCTGCCTGAGGAGGCAGCAGCTCCCTCTGTCTTATCAGTGACCAGTTCCTTGTGGTAGGAGCCCCAAACAGAGATTCTCTGTGACCCTGCATTATGACAAAGCTTGATGCCGCAGGGATGACTTGGTGGAGGGTTTTTTTTTGTTTGATTTTGGGTTTGTTTGTGTTTTTTTTTTTTTTGCAACTTTGTCCTTGCCAGAGGCCAGAGTTCTGTTTTTGTTTTTGCTTTTTAAACATTATTGAGAATTTCATACATGCATATTAGGTATTTTGATCAAATTCATGCCCACTCCCTCCCCTCCAAAACCTCCCATATCTCCCCATCACTTTTTTCTGACAACTTCATGTTCTCTCCTTCCTTCCTTCCGTCCTTCCTTCCTTCCTTCCTTCCTTCCTTCTTTCCTTCCTTCTTTTTAATGGGGCTTTTGGTACTCTAACATTCCCCCCTCTGAAGAGGTAACCCTATAATCTTTTAGGGATTAGATAAGAGCTCCCAAATACCTAGGATATTTTTGGCCTTTGGCGTAGAGTATGTTGCTAAGAAACCCAAGGACATTTTGACTTTTAGCCAAGAAACTGGCTACTTTTCTTTGGGGTCTTTTTACCCTAACTGCCTAGCCAATTCCTACCTCCTATTCTTATCACTCCTTCCTCTGAAGAGGTTACCCAAATTGCCAATAGGGAATCGGGACGCAGACCACTCTGGCTTCTTCCATGCTGAACAGGGACGCAGGGTGAGGCAATTGAAGTACCCCTTCAGTGGGCCTATCTAAAAGACTCCCAAATTGTATAGCTCTTATCTGTAGGGAGAAAAGAAGGTCCTTGACTGGTGCATAGGGGATGTGAAGGAAAAGTAAAGGCAAGAGCAGTTAGCATTACAAGGTCTAGACCAGGGAACCAGAAAAAAAGTCAGAACAGAGAAAATTTCAAATGTTTCTATCAGAGCCTATTGGGATTTCTTGACAAGGGCTTCCAAAAGCATCCCTCTATTGGGTTCCTCCTCATTTTTCTTTTGTCTGCCAAGGCTGGATTCCAGGGAGTAATGGACTCAGGATTTGTTTTCAGACATTTTGATAGCTGTTGGAGTGGTTAGAATCAGTGTCAGTTCCCTTTCAAAGGCTTCTAGATAGGGGGAGAAAACAAATTTAGCCATCATTTTAGAATAATAATGGGTTATCTCCCTTAGCTACAGGTGGGCACTACAGTATTGCAGATCAAGATTTGAAGTCTTACATCTGAACAGCACTTTCTGCTTAGAAACAAAACCATTAATGAGAAATAATTGTCTAACATTTTATGTGGACTTAAGCCTAATGTCTGGGAAGTGTAATCCCTTGAACTCTTAAATAAATATACTGATCACTTTAATCTTTGGTTATACTTTCCTTTTGGATGTTTAAGACCATATAGTTAGCCCAAATAGACCAATTTATTTTTGCTCTTCAGGTCGTTGGAGGATCTGATCCTCAGGGGTCACATGGGTTTGGGAGGAGCCCCTGGCTCCTTTCTTTTACCAGTTCCATCTATGTGAAGATAAGTCAAAGGTCCTGCTCAACCATGGCTGGCTTCTCTTGGAAGCATGGAGTTTCCTCCATGTTTCCACTGTGTTGACCCTCCTCTTTGCTGACTGGACACTGGTTCAAGTCCATCTTCTGGAGTCTCCATGGCCTCCCTGAACAGGAGGACCGGTGACTCACCAAAGTTACAGGACATTTCGAGAGATGCGCCATAGCCCCTGGAACTTAGTTGACCTTGGAGGGCAAGGAGCAAAAACTGTCCTTTAAGTCCCTCAGACCAGATTAGTATAGACCTCAAAGTATGGCTGTTAAACATCCAGTAAGGTTAGTTCCACCAGTCTGGTACTTTTAATTACCATGTGCTATATAGTTAAAGCTTGGGCAAAAACCAAACGTTCTCAGATAAACCTTGATTAGACATATCAGAGTTCTTTTGTTTTGAAACAAGGTCTCACTATGTAGCCCTGTTGCCCTGGAACTCACCATGTAGACTACACAACCTGGAAATCACAGAGATCTGCCTGCCTCTGCCTCCAAAGTGCTTGGATTAGAGATATATGCTACCATGCCTAGATGACTTGGGGTTCTGACCTCCTGATTGGGGTGTCTACAGTGAGCATTCTCAGATCAAGAGCTCTACCTATGCACATGTCAGACACGACCAAACCTGGCTGAGTGCTGCAAGTGGGTTTTGTGAAGTGATCAGCCAGATCCCTTTGTCTCTGAGTTATCGTTCTAATTTGCCTCATTAACCTTGAGCAAGATCTCACCCTTCACTCTCCCCAACTGGAGCGGAGTTGACTTCCCAATTTGGTTCAGCACTTGCTGACTGATCCCTTGTGGGCACCCAGTGGCCCTGCCTAGGTCTACAGGTGTGAAGAAGGTGCCTTGCCTGAGGCCAGGCGTGTGTTAGATGAGTGTGCAAAGTCTGCATGTGGGCTGGGGACCTGACCAGTGCCGCTACAGAGGAGATGATAGCAGAGCCAGATTTTAGAGGGTATTTTGGGGATTTGTCATGACATATTCAAGTACTGGAGTCCACTTGGACCCCTTTCTCACCTCGGTGCTGGTGACTTGAACAATCATGTTGGAAGTCATGGAAAGGTGAGCTGGAAGGTTCCACTAGCAGCTAAGGGTGCCCCGTCGTTGACTGACACTTAGGTGACAGATGACGGTGTCCTGTTGTGAGTGACAGTCCATCGGGGTGACGGTGCAGCACTGATGCAGGGGAGCAAGGAGGGTGACAGGTCCTGTCACGAGCCAGGAAGGTACAGACCCCAGTCACCCTGCGTAACCACAGGGACTGACAGCCTAATGGCTTGTTAGGGTGACAGTGAAGTCACCTCACCCGGATGGAGGGTGCAGTGTGGTCTTCACCTGGATGGAGATGTGGTCCTTTCCTGGGTGACAATGTGCTGGAGTCCTCACCTGGCAGTGTGGTTCCTATGGGGCTGAAACAACACATTTTTGCCACCAGCTGGGCCTGGCTACTGAGCAGCAGACACCATGTGTGTGACATGGCCAAGGCCCTCCCTCAGGGCTACAGGCTGTGATGCACAGCGATGTACACAGACTTGTGGGTCCAGAGGCTCCACAAGGGCCAGGCCATCCCGGCCAACAACCTAAAGTTCTGGTTGCAGGAGAGCAGGTCAGAGGTCAGATGGACTGGTCGAAGCTCCTTTTCTAGGGCGTTCCCACATGTCTTTAGCACCTGGTTCGCTGCCCAGCCCTTCCTACTGGCAGAAGAGTACAGAGGTTGGAACCCTGGCTAGGGCCACCGCAAGCCCCAGGTACCCTGGGTGTCTGTTTCTGCTGGTTCCGAATAGCTGTGCTGTTAGATGAGAATCACTCCACAGAGTACCGAGGACATTGAGGGTGTTCAGGAAATGCCAGCCGTGCCCAGCATGGCCAGTGGAGCTGTTGCCTTGATCACCCAAGGGTGTCCTGCGCCTGTCCAGACCTTTGCCTCCTCCTCCAGCCTCGAGTCTTCTCCCCTGTGGTGTAATCTGCTGTCACCTCTCCCGTCACCACTGTCTGCGCACGTCGCCCCCAGGTCCAAGGTGACCGTCCTGACGCCCTGCCCACTTCTGCCTCCACACCATCCTTGAGTCTCTGCATATCTAAGCCCACCTGTCCTCCTCCCTCCCAAGCCAGGCACCTCTTCACCCTTCTCAACAGCTTCTCCCATCACTATGCCAGAAGCTTCCATCCAGAGTTCACCGACTCTGAGATCAGGTCTTCTCTCCTGGGACCTCCATGACTCCACATCTGCTGTCCCCATGAGTTGCTTAGTCCAGTCAGGTTACTATAACAAAGCACCACAGACTGAGAAGCTTATGAACAAGAGATGTGCATTTCCCACATTCCTTCAGGCTGGAAGTCTGGAGGCAAAATCAGAAAGGAACTGATTGATTGTAGGACCGAAGAGGTTGTGGGGGGGCAGGTGGGCTAAGAGGCCTTAGCATGCCAGGCTGAGTAGGAGGACAAATGTCTGGGATCTAGCCTGGGATAGGTGAAGGAAGGGCCTTGTGGGGAATGTGAAAGTGTACATGTGGTGGTTCAGAGGTTAGCATGGGGGTTTGAACAAGCACCCCAACATCTCTCCATCTAGTATGTTTTATGCAATGGTAGCAGATAATCATATGTGGCTTAGCAGCAGGATATGTTTGAAGGAGTATTCTGCACTTCTAAGCAATCCCACAGGGGACACCACGGACCCAAACCCAGTGGTGTAGAACAGTCACACTGTCACTCCATGGGAATTTTTTCTTTGAGATAAACGTAGCACAGGCTGGTCTCAAACTAGAGATCCTCCTTCCTCAGCCTCCTGAGTGCCAGGATTATAGGTGTACGGCCCCATGTCCAGCTTCCATGACGTCTCTTGAATGCTTCCAGCCGGTGGTGCTGTTTTGTGGAACAGAGCTATATCAGCCTCTACATTACTTCTCTCTACCCAATTCAACTTAGGTGAGTTTTGAGAAGTTTTCTTTTTTTTAGACAGGGTCTCAGTATGTAGCTCTCGCTGACTTGGAACTTGCTATGTAGACTAGGCTGGCCTTGAACTCACACAGATCTGCTTGCCTCTGCCTCCTGAGTGTTGGGATTAAGGACCTGTGCCACCAGACCTAATCCTTCCAAGGAGGACCCTGCAGATGTTGGCGTGGTCAATCACACTCAGGCTCTTCCATCCCTGTCCTATGACTACTGCAAGTTGGAACAGAGCCCCCGCTCCTGGCAGTGGACAGTGCTCTGGAAGCCCAAAGTCTGAAGTGAAAGTGTCCAGGCAGCCCTTGCCCAGACACTCTGGGGCAAAACCTGTCCTCCCTCTCCCTGAGCTGCTTACTCTCGCCTTGCCTCTGCTCCTTTGGCTGGCTCCTTTGCGTGACCCTCCTGAGGACACTTGTCACTGGATGTCAGGCCCACTTGATGAACCTGGATGATGGCATCTCAGGAACCTTGACTCTCTCACACCTGCACAGTCTCTGCTTCAGTTCCTGCCTGAGTTTCTGCCCTGACTTCTCTCAGCCACGGACTGCGACCTGGACACATGAGCCAGGTTCTTCCCAGAGTTGCTTTTGGTCGTGGCGTTTACCAGAGCAATTGAAAATGAAAACTAGGCCATTGCCCCATCTGTATCTATGGCAAACACTTCTCCCCTGAACTTTTCAGGTTCTAGTCTGTGGGGACCTCCCCAGGAGAAGCAAGGGGGACCATGTCCAGAGTCCAGACCACCTCCTCACCTTCCCCACCCACTAGAAATGGGACCAGGACGACAGGTGCAGCTCCTGTGTGTGCATGGAAAATCTGAGTTCTTTCCTGGTGCTGTCTCACCTCTTTACCCATCAGTCCCTGCTCTCCTGCACAGTGGCTCCTGGGGTGAGCCTGGGCACCTGGATCATGGCTCTTACCTGGGTCACAGCTTTGGCCTTTGACTCCTTCCCGTTCGTCACCACTGGCAGCAATTCAAATGCACCCCTCCAGGCTCTACTGTCCAGTCCCAAGACCCAGACTTCCATAGCTCCTGCCCTTTCCTCCCCTCCATCCCTTGGCCTCCCAGGTTGCCCCAGCCACACTGAACCCCACTATCTTCCATCCCATCATCCTCGCCTCTGACCTTTGCACACCCCCAACCCCTAGCACAGATAACTGCTGCCGCCTCTGTTTTCATTATTGCAAGTTGGGTATGTGCACGTACCCCCAACTCCCATCAGGCCCTAGGGCCCTCTGCTGCCCAGAGGTCCTCAGGGGCATTCCCACTCAATACCACTCAGATCGTCAAGACTACTTGTCTGATTGAATTTCTGCTGCTGTGATGAACACCCTGTCCAAAGGCAGCATGGGGAGGAGAGGGTTTATTTGACTTATATATCCAGGTCACAGTTCATCATGAGGGAAGTCGAGGCAGGATCCTGGAGGCAGCCTTGCTTGCTACTCCACGCAGCATTACCTCCAACCAACAAACTCACTTCTCTGCTAAAAAAAAAAAAAAGAAAAAAAAGAAAAGAAAAAAAAAAGTGGGGCACAGGCCATGGAGGATGCTGCTTGCTTGGTTGGCTCGTGTTCAGCTACCTTCTTATACAGCCCAGGACCCTCTGCCCCAGTGGACTTGGTCTTCCTACATCAATTAAAAATCAAGACAATCCCCAATAGACATGCTCCAAGGCCAATCTGATGTAGACAATCCCTCAATTGGTATTATCTCCCCAGATAATTCTAGGCTGTGTCAAGTTGAGAGTTAAAGTGTATCTAGGACTCCACATAAACTGGGTGTGGTGGCACATGCCTGTAATCCCAGCACTTGGGAGATGAAGGCAAAAGGATCAGAAACTGAAGGTCATAGCAAGTTCCAGGTCAGCCTCAGATACAGGAGATCCTCTTTTTGTAAAATGAATTAAAAAGAAATCTGGGGCCAGAGAGAGGGTTCAGTGGTTACAAGTACTGGTTGCTCTTGCAGAGGACCCAGGTTTGGTTCCCAGCACCCACATGGTGGCTAACAACCATCCATAACCAGGAAAGCTGATGCCCTCTTCTGACTTCTGTGAGCATTGCGTGACACAGGTACACTTGCATGTAGGCAACGCACTCATTAAAAAATAAGATAAAAATATGTTTTAAAAAGAAATCTGAAGCTAGGTGTGTTTATATACATGTCTTTAATTCCAACACTCAGGAGGCAGGAACAGGTATATCTATCTCTGTGAGCTTAAAGCTAGCCAGGGCTATATAGTGAGACCTTGTCTAAAAAAAATTTGAGGGCTGGAGAGATAGCTCAGTGGTTAACTATGCTCTTTCTTAAGGTCTCACTATGTGGCCCTGGATGACCATGTCAGGCAGCTCACAACTGCCTGTAACTCCAGCTCTAGGGGATTCCACACCCTCTTCTGGACTCCTGGGGCACCTGCACACAATGCACATACCCCCCGACACACACATACACAGATCACTCAAAACATATTTTTAAAATCTGTGAAGTATTGTTATTTCATCCAAATCTCTTCTGATCTCAAAAGCTAAGCAGGGTCGGGCCTGGTCAGTACTTGGGCTGGAGAAAGTGTTTGTTTAAAAGGAAGACAAGGGGCTGGGGGACCACTCAGCATTTTAAGCGCTTGTTGTGCAAGTCTGAGGACCAGGGTTCTGATCCCTGTGAGTGTGGTGACTTGCCTGTAACTCCAGGCTCCGAAGTGGGAGACAGGGAACCCCCAGAGCAAGTCGGCTAACAAGACTAGCTATCATTATTGGCAAGCTCCGAGTTTGATTGAGAGACCCTGCCTTACTGAATAAGGTAGAAGAGGAATGGAGGATGATTCCTGCATGAACTTCAGGTCTCTACATGCCTTGCACACATGTCCATGTATGCCCCCACATATGTGCCCACATGTACAAAACTCATATACACAAAGAAATGGGGGGGAAAAGATAAATGCAAGTCTTAAAAATGTGGTGTCTGTTCCCAGTAGGTTTATGGATAAGAGCAAGTTGTGAGAAATATCCGCAGGAGGGCAAGAGGGTCCTGAGCAACGCCTCAGCTGCTAAGAGGGCATGCCGCTCTTCCAGAGGATCTGAGCTCCGTTTCTACACCCATGTCATGTGGCTACAACTGCCTGGAGCACCAGCTCCAGGGGATCCGACGCTTTCTTCCGGACTCCTTGAGCACCTGCACACACATGCACATCCCCATACACAGACTATACACATAATTAAAAAAATAAATCTTAGGAAATATTTATGCAACATATGTATGTATTTATGTATCATTTTAAAGAGCCCTTCAGCATATGTGTGTGTTTATTATTACTGTATTCATTTTTTAATTCTGAAAGTGTTCATCTGTAGTATACCGGCTCTTCCTCTGAGGACTTGGGCCTGGAGGAGGGTCTCATGTCTTCTGTGGTGTTGATTTCACTGGTTCTCATAAGCATGTCTTACCTTTACAACATAAGAAGACGTGCATCCCCCAGCACAAACTTTGGGTCTCATTTTCTTCCTCCGGCTCTCCAGTGGGCTTTTCATCTACCCATCTAGCGCCAAGTGTCTGCTCTGTCCCAGACTCGGTGCTGAAGCTACCAAGCGACCCAGAAGGCATGGCAGATGGCGGCTTTATTATTCATGTATTTATTTACTTAACAACTGATTATATAGATTTATAAGATACAATGCGATGCTTTGATAAATGTGTAACTATAGGAAGAATTAATCAAAGTAATTAACACATGCAAACCCTCCGTCACTCTTTTGTGGTGAGAATGTTTAACACCTACTCTTAGTAATTTAAAAATAATTCATGATTACAGCTGAACAATCTTTATCTCAGTGCTTGGGACCAAAGTGTTTCAAGTTTGGGAGTTTCCTTGTGTTTTACAAGGTTGGCTTACAGGCTGAGTACCCCCAACCCCCAACCCCAGATCCAAAGCCTTTTGCACACTAGCAGGTGCTCAAAGCTCAGACTTCACAGTGCTTCTGAATTTGGATTTTCTAGTCAGGATGTTCAGGATACAAACCATGGTCACCACACTGGGCAGCAGGCCTCATGGAGAACAGCTAGCCATGCTGAGGGGAGGTGTGTAAGGCCAGAGGTGAGGAGAGACCTCCTCCTGCCCCTGTGGTACTTTGTACACTTTGATGGATGTCTCTCCTCTCCCCTGCTGGCCTCCAGGAACGACTTTCCCGCTCTGGTTCCACGTATGAATAGGGTCATATGATAGTTACATTTCTGCAACCCAGAGCTTCATGCATGGGAGGCAAGCACTCTATCAACTCAGCCCATTCCCAGCCACTTCACAGATGTTAATTGGCTTCTCTTGGAGTCTAGAACTGGGTGTCTGGATGAACCAAGGAGGGAAGATAGAAAGAGCAAGAGCCAGTCTGTTCAGAGGGACAGAGAGCACTAGGGGGTTAGGATGAGGAGGTAGTATTTGATGACTTCAGGTTACCTTTGGGGGTGATAACTGGGGCAGAGGGGATGGTGTGTTGTCAGGCATGCTGAAAGAGCTGGGTAGATGTGCTGATGTCTCACTAATCCCAACTCCTTAGAAACAGGGAACACCTTAGTCTTCTGGGTGACATGGAATTTCAACATGGTTGAATCCATTTCATTTTACACTCTATCTGTTTGGGTCCCATTCAAGAGCCTCATCCAAAATAATAGCTTTTAAGTTATATCTAATACCTGTGAACTCCCAGCCTGGCGTTTACCCTGATCCTGTAGACCCTAGTCCTCAGTGTCATGCTGAGCCGGACGTGTGCTCGCTGCTCCCAGGGAAGGGAGCCAGCCAGGAGGGCCACAGCTACATACCACTTTCATGTTCTAAGATTGGCTAGTGTCCCAGGGCATGCACCGGAAACAGGAAGCACAGATGGAATGTTCTTCATGGATAGATAGAAGCTGACATGGCAGAGACAAGATGACTCCTCATCACATCTACCAAGTTAAAGACACACAAAACTCAACAGAAATGCCGGATGTGAAACAGTTCCTAGGGTGTGTGCCCCACTCGAGGGTGACTTAGCTGCAAAGCCTGGCAGGAGATGGCGCTCCAGCCCCCCCCCCCCCCCCCCCCGCCCCCGGGTTCCAACTGCGGGAAGGGCTGTTAGGCAATGAGTGAGGGGGACAGAGCAGGTGGCCTGCAGGGACTTGACAGGAGAGCTGAAGCTACAGCAGTGACAGCCGGTGGCCCTGGCCAGCCTGCCCTCCCTGTCCACAGTCAGTCCTCTTCCATGTGCTGCTTTGCCTGGCTGCCCCTGCTCATGTCTCTGGGATGTCTCAGTCTTGCCTGTGCCCAGCTGACCATCACCCTCGCGTTCTGTATAGCTGCTCTGCACAGGAGGAAAATGAAGCACCACCTTTCTAGGAAGTCTGAAATTGTCCTTGTCTCCCCGCAGCCTCTAGGCTTGGGGGACACAGTCACCTGCAGAGCCGTTGGAATCCTGGGAGGCAAATCCAGAGGCAATCTTAGGTCAAAAGTGAGGAGCTGTGCGGTCTTTTTTTTAAAAATATTTTATTTATTATTTTTGTTTTATTTTATGTGTATGAGTGTATTGCCTGCATGTATGTGAGTGCACCCGTGTCGTGCAATGCTGCGGAGGTCAGAAGAGGGCTTTGGGGTCCTTGGAACTGGAGTTAAGGACAGTTCATAGCCGTCATGTGGGTGCTGGGAATCGAACGCGGGTCCTCTGCAAGAGCAGTCAGTGCTCTTAACTGCTGAGCCATCTCTCCAGCCCCAGAGCTGTGTGGTCTTAAGGAAGCTACTTAACCTCTCTGTGTGCACTGTCTCTCTCTGTCTCTCTGTCTCTCTCTTTCTCTCTCTCTCCACACATACATACACACGCACAGACACACACAGGCACATACACACAAAAACTCCTTGTTTGCAGAGGTTTGTGGGGACGCCAACATGCCACATGACAGCACCATCAGGTGCCTCTGGTACTAACAAAATGGCTGCTGGTGACATTTTAAAATGGGGGACATTTTAAAAGTTAATGTCATTAAAGGTTGAGTCAGGTACTGTTCAAGTCACTGGGATCTACTGGAGTGAATTGCTTGCCCTGAACAGGATGATCGATAGCGATTATTTGCTGGCAGAGGGAAGTGCATTTCACAGACGGCTAAATCAGCCTAATTAGCTACGATTTTCCCCTGCTCTCCATTTTCCTCTGCTCTTGATTCAGAAAGAGCATGTCCCTGGGTGCGCAGGGGCGTTCCCATAGCAAACGCCAAGAACTAGCTTCTAGGATCCCTGCAGGTCCAGATAAAAGGGAAACTACACACAGGAAAGGACGACTGGCGTCAGCAGCACCCCCTTGTCTCCCCACCCTGTCAACTGCGTCAGGCGTCCCCTCAACACTAGGGAGTCTCGGACGTAGTCAGTCTCCCAGAAAGCACTTACGAGCACCCGACTGACACCCCTGAGACAGTGTTCACTCATTTCCACAGCCTGCGCTTAGGCCGCAAGGAGAGCTGCTGGACACAAGGCCCGTCTGCTGCAGGGCACTGATGGTGATGGAGCCTCGTGCTCCTTCTAAACGCCTATTGTCATGAGGTTTACACCTGTGCTCCCACACACACACCTGCACCGTAATAGTTTTGTCATCTTGATACAATTTAGAATGACCTGCGAAGAGTCCCTGTGGGGGACTGTCTAGATCAGGGCGACTGCGGATGTGTCTGTGGCAGACTGTCTTGGAAGACAGCATTCCCTGGGTTTAGGGCCTAAACTGTTAAGAGTGGACAAAGCAAGCCGGGCACCAGTGGGCATGCGCGAGTCTCTGTTTTAAGTTCCTGACACCTTGGCTTCTTCAGAGTGATGGACTGTGACCTGGAATTGTGAACCAAAAGAAACACTTTGTCCCCTAAGCTGCTTTTTGTCAAAGCACTTTAAAAATTATTTTTATTTTAGTCTTATGTATACGAGTGCTTTGCCTGAAAGGATGTAACTGCACCATGTGTATGCAATGCCTGCAGAGGCCAGAAGACAGCATCAGATCCCCTAGATCCTCTGGGACTGGAGTTCTGGACCGTTGTCAGCTGCCATGTAGGTGCTGGGAACTGAACCTGGGTCCTCTGCAAGAGCAGCCAGTGCCCTTAACTGCTGAGCCGTCTCTCCAGCCCCTGGTCAAGGTGTTTGATCACAGCAACAGAAAGTAACTAGGACGTCTGTCACTGGTGGTCTGCCTGCTTTCACTCAGGGCTCACTCAGGACAGTCGATGAACATGTTAACAGCACACAGAGGGATCAGACATGCAGGCTCTGCAGCTGAAACACACAAGTGTGTGATGTCTACATTTTCTAGAACCAATCTCATTTTGCTTAGAAGCTGCCATTCCCAGCAGCAGCAGAAAACCATTTAAATTGCCGATTAAGCTAACACCGGCTCCTCCAATCAGGAGCTGTGTCTCTTGTGCGTAAGTGCTCTTCAATTCCAAACTCCAGTTTGCCTCAAGGCTTTTTCCTGGATGAGCAGTCCCATCGTCTTCCCTTTCTTAGAAGCTCCTGTGCTGCAGGCGAGGGTGGGATACCCAGGCTCCCTCCAGGGACCACTCACCCAGTTCTGCCCCCCCAGAAGCCAGGCTATTACCACCACCAAGGGCCTTTGTTTTACTGCTACCTGGGTGGCATCCACTGGCTCTGAGGTCGCTCTGATTCCAGGGCTCTGTGAGCCAGGCTCAGAGTGGAGTGCAGCCCTCCATCCGATTTCCATTCTCTCAGAAGCTTCCCTACACCCCCACCACGGAGAATGTTCCCCAGGTGGCTCTGGGCTTGTCTCTGGATGGTCATAGCCTGTGGAGGAGTTGGTCTCTAAGCAGGCAGCACATCTCTGTATCCAGAGTCTCATATCCAACCTTGAAGAACTGCCGGAGCCCCAGACTCCCCACTAGGCACCTCCCCCTGGAGGCTCAGGTAGGAAGCCTCACCAGAGGTGGGTCAGCAGGAAAAAAGCCCACAGCTCACTCAGAGCACCTATGCCCCCAGAGAATACTCTGCAGGGGGCAGAGAGAAATACAGGCTGTGGGGGTAGGGCTTGTAGCGCTATGGATGGGCCCAGAGAGACAGCCTGGGACAAAGGCCCCTGGGCCCCAGGGTGCTACTGGAGTTCAGCCTCTTCCCTGGTGGGGAACCCGTCCTGGGTAATGGAGTCTCAGGGAGAGGACCGGGGTAAAGCGGTCTCCTCTTTGGGGAGCTGGTCTCCAGGTTCATAGTGAATGCCGTAGCCGGCCTCCCCTGCTTCAGGAGGGAAAGGCTCTCTGAAAGGTGCCTATGTGTTCAGGTGAAGAAGCCTAGGTCTCAGCTCCTGAGGAAGCCACCTGTCCCCAGGGAAACTCAGGCAGAGAAACAAAAGGCAGACACTGGGGAAGACACATTGGCTGAATTTATATCGTGTCATCCCGGAGGCAGAGGGAAGGCAGTATTTATAGAACTGAGTGATAAACTGTGGTTGTTATCAACCAAAGAAAAACTTGCGATCAGAATAGGTGCCTGGCAGCCACCCGAGTACGGCACTCCAAAAATAATATGAGGAAGTGAAGAGACAAATCCCTTCAGAGGACATTGGCTTTCCAGCTCCGCTGGCCTCTTTCTTCCCATCAATGGGATCTGAAAGCCCCTTTGAAAGAGCCACACTTTTAAAGCCTCAGGTGGTTTTGGTTTTCCTGGGCTTTCGGTCTTAGGGCTGGGGATTGACCTCAGGACCTCATGCAGGCCACACAAACCTGCTACCACTGGGTACACACCAATCTTCACTATCGATTTGGTGGCAGAGCCTTTCTTTGCTAAGTTGCCCAGGCTCATATTGAACTCGCTCTGTAGTCCAGGCTCGCCTTGAACCTGAAATTTTCCTGTCTCAGTCTCCTAAGTAGTTGGGATTTCAGGCCTGTGCCACCAGGCCTAGCTCTAAGAGGAATTTGCCTTTGAAATGTTTCCTGCAGAAGACACCAGTGAGCAGGGGGGAAGGCGTAAAGATAGATGACATGGCACTGTGACAAATACTGGGGTGTTAGGGGAGTGGTAGAAGTGTGGAATCTTCAGTATACTAAGAGCACTGCACCCCCAACTCACAGGGGACCCCAACCCTCTGCCCAGTGTGGGCAGCAGTTCCTTCAGCAGGTGGACACAGGGCTTCACCCCAGCACCTTTCCACAAGACCAACTGACAGTGGAGGAGGAGGGACAGAAGGATGCAGGCCTAAACCCCACACCTCAAATCCCAGTTCTAAGGCCACCTGGAAGACCAAACACATTTCCTAACTGTACAGGCTTCAGTTTCCCTGTCTGCAGGACGCGGTGACAGCAGATGCCTCCCAGGGCTACCGGAAGGGCTTGGTGAGCCCCTGCTTCTCAGCCTGAAGTGATATCTATCATCTCGTTCTTCAGCACCACTGTCCTCAGTTCATCTACTTTTGGGGAGGATTTCAACATTTTTAAAACTATTTCATTTATTTTTTTTTTAATTTTATGTGTTTGAGTGTATTGCCTGCATGTATGGAAATGCACCCATGTAATGCAATGCCTGCAGAGGTCAGAAGAGGGCATCAGATCCCCTGGAACTGGAGTTACAGATGGTTGTTAGCTGCCATGTGGGTGCTGGGAATTGAACCCAGGTCCTCTGCAAGAGTAGCCAGTGCTCCTACCACTGAGCATCTCTCCAACCCCTTCAAGATTTTAAAAAAATATATTTTAATTTTATGTATATGAGTGTTAATGCCTGCATGTATGTAAGTGCACCCATCTTGTGCAATACCTGTAGAGGTCAGAAGAGGGTGTTGGATCCCTTGGAACCCACGTGGGTGCTGGGATACAAACCTGGGTCTTCTACAGGAATGGTCAGTGCTCTTAACCACTGAGTCATATCTCCAGCCCTGGATTTCAACATTAAAAAGGGAGAAGAGGCCGGGCATGGTGGCATACGCCTTTAATCCCAGCACTCAGGAGGCAGAGGCAGGCGGATCTCTGTGAGTTCAAGGCCAGCCTGGTCTACATAGTGAGTTCCAGGACAGCTGGAGCTACAGGGAGACCCTGTCTCAAAAAGACCAAAAAAAAAAAAAAAGAAGAAAAAGGGGAGAAGAGGAAGAGGGATGCTCGGCCCTTAAAAGCACTTGCTGCTCCTCCAGAGGACCCAAGTTCAGCTCCAAACACCCATGTCGTGTGGCCCACAACCACCTGTAACTGCAGCTCCAGGTGAGCACACACCCTCTTCTGGCCTCCAAGGGCACTGCACTCACATGTGCACATACCCACACACAGATACATATACACATAAAGAAAAGGGAAGCAGAAGAACCAGGACTGAGCAGTCTCTCCTCCCCACCCTGGGTCCCTCTCTTGGTAAGTACCCCTTCCTGGTGTGGTGTATCCTCCTGAAATGTTCTGCATATACAGGAAAATATGAGTATCAAATCTCACCTTGGATTGTTTTGGGCTTGGGATTTTTTTAAATGGAGCCTTGTTTTGTAGCTCAGGCTAGCCTTGAACATGTGATCTCTGTGTCTTAGCCTCTTGAGTCCCAGGTTTCTAGGTTTGTGTCACCATGCCCAGCTACTGGATCCGTGGTCTAGTTTCCTAGACGCTGTCACTCCCAGGCTGCCCTTAGCTTCTGGGGTTCTTGCCACCAATACATGCCTGAGATTTCAGTCGGGTTAGAAGAGAGCTTGTATGATAGGTTATAATCACGAGATACACATCTTGCCTTTGCCAAATGACATAGGCTAGTGCCTGGAGTGCCACCGGTCACCTGCTGTGTTCCTTTTGTGTGAAGCAAGTCACTAAGGGTGGACTATCGCTACCACCCTATGTCTTTCCCTCCATGGGCTTCTCCTGTGCTCTCTTCCAAGACTCTGCCCCAAGTCCAGCTACCCTCCAGGAGAAAACTCTGACTGCTGCAGAGACAGCTGCATGGTAGTCACAGAATCTGAGCCTCCTGACCGAGGGTGGCCCCAGGAGTCAGCAGACCTCTGATGGGCAGGACACCCACACGAGAGGCACAGTGCAGGACTCCAGCAGCAGCTCACGGGGGGAGGTATTCCCACCATGGCAGTGCCAGAGCGGCCAGTCTGGGTCCTCAGAACGTCCATGCATCAGCAGAGTGTGGGTGGAGGTGCCAGGGTGACAGCCTGGGGTAACGATGAGGCTGAGGAAGGTGTGGAGGCTTTCGCCTGCGGCCAAGCTGCTCTATCACTGGAATCCTCTTGCCACTCCAGACTCACAGCTCTGCACCCATGGAGGGGCAGCAGGGTGCAGAACCTGGGCACATTCAGGGTCACAGCCCAGCAGGCCCTGTCTCAGCATCGCAGTGGGGCAAAATGTGTCACCTCCCACAGCCTTCCCCTTCCTCCAAAGATAGCACAACAGTTGTGAGACCCTTTCCCAACTATGAGTCCAGAGGGCCTGTTCAAGCCCAGCCTCATTCTGAGCAGAACTAGCCCAAAGGGGGCTGCTTCCTCCTCTCAGACACAGCAAGGGGCTCAAGTGTGCATGTTTGTGGGGGGGGGGGTATGTGGCATACATGTGTGTGCTTGGTGGGGGCTTGTACACAAGTGGCATGTGTATGTATGGGGTGTATGTTGTGTGTGTGGTATATATTATGTATGTATATGTGGTGTGGTATAGGGGGCTTGTGCACAAGTGTGTGTGTGTGTGTGTGTGTGCGTGTGTATGTGGTGTGTGGTATGAGGAGGACTTATACACAAGTGTGTGTGTTGAGTATGTGTGTGGTGTTGGCATATGGTATGTGTCATATGTTGTGTTGGCTGCATGTGTCTTGTGTATGTGGTATGTGATATGTGACATATGTGTTGTGGGTGGCATGTGTGTGGTGTATGGTGTATAACGTGTGTTGCATGTGTGTTGTGTGTGTGCTGTATGATATATGTGTATTTGTGTATGTGATGTGTTATGTGTTGTGTGTGTATGGTGTGTGTGATGTATGTATGGTATGGTGTGTGCATATGTATCTATCATGTGTGTGGTATGTATATGTGTGTGGTACACGTCTGGTATATGTATATATGTAGTGTATATGTGTATGGTATACATGTATATGTGGAGTGTGTGTGTGTGTGTGTGTGTGTGGTGTGGTGTGGTATGGAGTGTGTGTGTGTGGTGTGGTGTGGTGTGTGTGGTGTGGTGTGGTGTGGTGTGTGTGGTGTGGTGTGGAGTGTGTGGTTGTGTGTGGTGTGGTGTGGTGTGTGTGGTGTGGTGTGTGTGGTGTGGTGTGATGTGTGTGGTGTGTGTGGTGTGGCGTGGCATGGTGTGGTGTGGTGTGTGTGGTGTGGTGTGGTATGGTGTGGTGTGTGTGGTGTGGTGTGGCATGGTGTGGTGTGGTGTGTGTGGTGTGGTGTGTGTGTGGTGTGGTGTGGTATGGTGTGGTGTGGTGTGTGGTGTGGCATGGTGTGGTGTGGTGTGGTGTGGTGTGTGTGGTGTGGTGTGTGTGGTGTGGTGTGGTGTGTGTGGTGTTGTGTGGTGTGTGTGGTGTGGCGTGGTGTATGTGTGGTGTTGTGTGGTGTTGTGTGGTGTGTGTTGTGGTGTGGCGTGGTGTAGATCTGGGTGGTGTGGTGTGTGTGGAGTGTGTGGTGTGGTGTGGAGTGGTGTGGTGTGTGTGGAGTGTGTGGTGTGGTGTGTGTGGAGTGTGTGGTGTGGTGTGTGTGGTGTGGTGTGTGTGTGGTGTGGTGTGGTGTGTGTGGTGTGGTGTGTGTGGTGTGTGTGGTGTGGTGTGGCGTGGTGTGGTGTGTGTGGTGTGGTGTGGTATGGGGCAGGTCGCTTGACCCCCGGTGTGGTGTGTGCGGGCACCCTGGGGTCTCCGCCACACCTGGCTAATCCCAGCGTGAGTCTGGCTACAAGCGATGTGGGGAGTGCGCCTGGGCTCCCGGGCGCACTCACTCTGGATGTGGCCCAGGGTCAGGTGTGCATGCACTCTCCCGCCGTGGTTCTGGTCCCGCTGGCTAGCTAGCGGCTGGTGGGCCTGGCCGGCCGTGCCTCTCTGGAGACGGCAGGTGCGAAGACTTCTCTGATGCTGGCTGTAGCTGATAGCTACACACTTCTCTGGAGCGGAGAGCTTCTTCTGCTACTAGAGTATTATCTAGTCGAGATCCCGCCTCTATTACACCCTTGTGCCCTTCCTCAGGATTGCGGAGTTCTGGCCAGTGAACTCCACAGGGAAGAAGCACAGAGGCGGCGAAAGCTGGGGTATCCGTGGGTCGGTAACGGAGAGTGCTGCTCTCCGGTGAGATCAGGTCGCCGGTAGTAAGACACAGGACTCAAGGCACGGCTTAGTCTGTGTTTACTGCTTTATTGTATCTCTGCTCCTTGCTGTCCAGCTCTCTGCTGATCCAGCTTTCTGGGACCCAATCTCCGGGACCCAGTCTCTGACCTGATCTCCGGGTCTCAGTCTCTGACCTGATCTCCGACTATTAAGAGAAGACTAGCATATTTATATACCATGGGGGTAGTGGTAAAAGCTTTTAGATACTTTGTGAGATATTCTATTTACATGTGGAAGTGGGTTTCTGCTAGACTATTGTCCACCTGTACAAACCACACACAGGAAGGCATGGTATGCATAGAGCCAAAGGCCATGTTTATGTCAAGGCATCTGTGGCGGCCACTTCAAAGGGAGAGACAGGAAAGATGCCAGAAAGCACCTTGCTATGAAAAGGAGCCCGCGGCACATTCCCCGAGCTGCATGAGCTGTCCGGTGTGAAGGGGCTTCGACTTTTGCATAACAGAGGTCTCCCAACAGTGTGGTATGGTGTGGTGTGGTGTGTGTGGTGTGGTGTGGTGTGGTGTGGTGTGTGTGGTGTGGTGTGGTGTGGTGTGTGTGGTGTGGTGTGGTATGGTGTGGTGTGGTGTGTGTGGTGTGTGTGGTGTGTGTGGTGTGGTGTGGTGTGTGTGGTGTGGTGTGGAGTGGTGTGGTGTGTGTGGAGTGTGGGGCGTGGTGTGTGTGGTGTGGTGTGGGTGGAGTGTGGGGCGTGGTGTGTGTGGTGTGGTGTGTGGGTGGTGTGGTGGGGGGGGGCGCGGTGTGTGTGGTGTGTGTGGTGTGGGGAGGTGTGTGGGGTGTGGTGTGGAGTGGTGTGGTGTGTGTGGAGTGTGTGGTGTGGTGTGGTGTGTGTGGAGTGTGTGGTGTGGTGTGGTATGTGTGGTGTGGTGTGTGTGGTGTGGTGTGGTGTGTGTGGTGTGGTGTGTGTGGTGTGTGTGGTGTGGTGTGGTGTGGTGTGGTGTGTGTGGTGTGGTGGGAGCTAGATGGCACAATCTTCCAACAGAGAAATTCCAGGGCTAAGCTTCTGGTTTCGGGTCCGCCTGTAACAGCAGGTCTGTCAGCCCACCTCCTGTCCCACTTGTAAAAGCATTTTAAATACCGTGCTTTGTGTTCTAAAGCTGCTGACACCTTAATGAGAAGACATGAATCACGGCCCAGGTTCTATGAATAGCACCCCACTATTGACACAGAGTCCTACATCCTGATCTCACCGCCAGACCCCATCGCCTGACATCTTCCATTCTGGTCCCTCACCCACTTGGCATACCTGGAAGAACTCCTGACCCCAAGGGCCTGGATGGGTGGCGTCTGCAAAGGAACTGCAGGCCCCTTGCCCTCAGAGAGAGACGCTCTGTTGACACCAGGATGCTCAGTGAGGGCGGCAGTGGGGTCCGCGTGCCGTGTCCTTACTCAGGGGCTGCCTAGGGCTTCGGTTCTTCATCTTTCTGTTTTGGGCTTTTTTTGTTTGTTTTGGTTTGTTTTTAGTTTTTGTGAGATAGCCCCAGCTGGCCTGGAAACTCACTATGTAGGCCAATGTGGCCTCAATCTCATGGAGATCCACCTGTCTCTGCCTCCCGAGTGTTAGGACTAAAGATGTGCACCACCACATCTGGCATCTCCATCTTTTTTAAAACTTTATTTTTCTTTTATGTGTATGAGTGTTTATGCCTGCATGTATGCAAGTGTACCATGTGTGTGCAATGCCTGCGGGGGTCAGAAGAGGGCCCTGGACCCCCTGATAAGTTCAGTGAGCTTCACTAGCCTCCCCCTCCTCCCTGTAGGAGGAAATGTTTGCACCCACAGGAACAGCAACAGGACCACTGGTGACACGCCAAGGTCAGATGACTTTCTGTGGCATGTGAAGGTTGTGATGTCCTGCTTCTCAGTTATTAGATTAAACCTAAAAGACAGGTGTCCTGGAGTGCTTTTTGTTGCTGTGATAAAACACCCACAAACCCAACTTGGTTTATTTCCGCTTCAGTTTAGATCAGCGCTTCATCAGGAAGGCCGGGGTAGGAGCTCAGTCAGGGCCCTGGGGGCAGGAACTGAAGCAGAGACCACCAGAGGAAAACTACTTACTGGCTTGCTCCCCCTGGCTTGCTCGGCTACCTTTCTTATACAGCCCAGACCCACCTGCCTAGGGACAGTACTGCCCCCAGTGGACTGGGCCTTCGACATCAGTCAGCAGTCAACATCAAGAAAACGCCTCACAGACAACACAGTCCCAAACCACATCGGTTTCAAGGGAAACCTTGTCCCCAGTCCCAGATAAACTGTTGTTTCTTCATTTTTCTGGCAGACTGCATCCCCCAGGGCCAATGTTTCATTTCTTTCTTGGAAAGTTTGGGAGGTGGGCGGTGACATTTTCAGCTGCTATTTTCATGCATCACTCTTAGTCACTGTGGGCAACTTGAAGGCAGCAGACATCAATCCCAGCACCCGGGCTGGTTCCTCCCAGCTCTCCTACCTTCAGGAGAAAGTGACAAGTACCCGTCCCAGGCCCGGAAAAGACAGAGCCATAAGCGCTCCTTCCAGACCAAAGAAACATACGCTCCAGGAAGGAGCCAGGCCTGAGTGGCATCTAAGCTCTGTGAAGATCCATTATCTAGCTCTCTAAACCATCTGGAACATTCTTAATATGCCCAGAGAACACACTACAAGGTTCATGCCTGTAACTTAACAAGAAAAGATGTGCTTGTTTTCATTCTGCGTGTATGAGCTTTACTGCATGTGCAGCGTGTACGTGCAGTGCCTCTGGAAGTCGGAAGAGGATACCAAATCCCCTGGAACTGGAGTTACAGATGGTTGTGATCCACCACGTGGGTCCTTTGCAAGAGCTGCCGGAGCTCTTAACTGCTGAGTCATCTCTCCAACCTCACGGTGCCTGTAATTTTTGAGGGCTTCTCAGGGTCCTACCTAAGACATCCATAGATACACACTTTGGATTTAACAGCCCCAGATTTCTCACATACAGCAGATGAAAAGCAACAAGTTCCTAAGCACATCTGCTGTGGAAGAACGTGAAGTGCTTGCCACATTCAAGGCTGGGATGGACCCGAGGTACCTCCACCCCAGGTCCCAGATCTCCAGAATCCTCTGCCCAGCTGTCAGAGAGGAATTTACATGGTAGATGTAGTTTCCCGTGTCATTTCTCAGCACTGAGCAAACCAAACATTTCCACAAACACTGTTTTCATTTCAAGGGCCTATAAACACCGCAACTTATTTCTCCCGATTTCCTTTGTCTAGGGAGGCAGTTTGGTCCTGTGAAGGGAGTGCAAGACTCAAGTGCCCAGTGTGATGTAACCAGGTGTGAGGGAGTGTGTTACTGAATGGTCCTGGGTTTGTTGTCTGTGTAACAAAGAACCCTCGTTCACTGACATATTGGGCAAGAACTGTGTGTGGGGAGACATTCCAGACCCCAGAAAGGAGAGATGCAGTCCATGCCTTGTTGTGCTAGAGAGTTTGGGGCAGGAAGATGGATAGAGCCCAGGTAAGAAACTCAGACAGGAGCTCAGGTGAAAGTGAATACTAAGAAGGAATAAGACAGGTCAAGGTCAAGGCCAAGCCTTCTTAGGGACGGAGTTTCCATAGATGGCCATGGAAGCAACAGAGCTTGGAGCTATCAGGACTGTCAGGAGTATGGACTTTAGGGTAGACAATAAAATGGGGTATAGGGATACCAGGGACAGGTGGACAGACCACAGCACACAAGGTAGACAAGCAAATGGGTCATGGGATACCACAGAACAAGATGGACCATAGAGATACTGGGTAAGAGGATGGACTGTGGGGACACCATGAGGACACTATGGGGGCAGGAGAATGGACCATAGAGACACTGGGATGGAATGTGAGGACACCATGGGGACAGGAGGATGGTCCGTGGGGACACTGGGTAGGAGGACAGGTTGCAGGGACTCTGTGGAGTCAGGGACATGTGTATAAGGAGGATCTCATAAGAAACAAGGACTAACCAGCTGGCAGGTGGAAAGGGTTTCAGCAGGTCAAGTGTGGCGTCCCCCCAATCTTCTGAGAGGCAGCAGAAAGCCACCTGGGCTAGCATTTGGTCACCAGGTATGGAGCAGGGAGTGTGACAGAGCTCCAACTGGGGGGGTCTTCTTGTTCTGGTCATGTGTGGTCCAGCCAAGACTCTGTCCCTTGGTCTCAGCATCCCTCTCCTGCGACATCCCTCAACATCATGCTCAGGACAGTCTCAGCAGGCAGACTTTCTGTGACATACTCTCCCCTCCTGTCCCATTTTGGACTTGTAACAGTGGTTTACTGGACTCCAGCTGCACACAGTGCCTAATGGGGGCTTAATGTGATCTCATTCACGTGAGCAGGTCTCAACAACTGTCATGTCCCTCCTGCTGAGAAGGAGTCAGTGCAGCTGTCCAGGGAGTTGCTTGGCTGTCGTGGGCACAGTCAGCGGCAGGAGGAGCCTGGCCTCTGGAGCCCCTCTTTCCCTTCTCTCTCCATTCCTTTGTTCCCTGGGTCACTCTCAGAGCTTCCCCTTCAAGTCCATCCAAACCACAGTCTGAGGCAGAAGCCCAGCCCTTCACCTCAAGGATTCCACTTCTCCAGAGTAGAGAAGGTGGAGCCCAAACAGCACTCACAGAACAAACCCGGAACTCAGAGCTGAGACTGCTGCAAAGAACAGGAGCACCCATCCGGATACAGACCCCAATTTAATAAAACATAAGCCCTCTGGGGTCCACAGGCAGTGAGGAACCTCTGGCCCAAAGCCCCTCGCCCGCTCTGCCAAGAACCAGTGCTACAACTTGGGCCAGCTGTACAGTGCCCCCAGCCTCTGTTTCTCTCTATGAACAACTGATACAATCATTCAAAAATGCTTCTGGAAAACAATGATAGTTTCCAGCGGGGAGCACGGACATCTGTGGGGAAGTCTGAGCAGTGTGGGTGTGCAGCCCTGGCCACTGCACTCCTGATCCTGAGTCCAGGCTGTACGGGGGTCCCAATCTCCAATGGCACAAAGATAGGGATAGAGGGGTGCTGGGAGGCAAGACCATCCACATGCAGAGCCCCATGGCTCATGGCACAGTCACATGTGATGCTGCAGCAGGAACTGGCCTCCGAATCCTAGCCAGAGTAACGCATCCTGTAGCAAGCCACTGTAAAACAAGAGGTCCTTCCCATGGTCAGACAGCGTTGGCAAGACCAGCAGAGTCCCCGGGAAGAGCAGTGATGGAGTACATATAAACATAACATAACTTCCCCAGAGTCAGCTTTCCTCTGCCTCATATTGTCTGAGCCTGTATTAGCCTCCGCTGCTCTTATGGCAGGGAGCGCTTTGAACCCGGGTTTAAGCCAATTCTGCTGTGGCCTTTGATTCATACAAGTGAAGAGCTTGGGAGCTGGCAAGATGGCTCAGTGGGTAAAGATGCTTGCCCCAAGCCTGACAACCTGAGTTCAACTCCCAGGATCTATGTGGTGTAAGGGGAGAACCGACTCCCACAAGTTGTCCTCTGACCTCCGCTCATGCACCATAGCACATGGGTGCATGCCCTCACCCCCACCAGTGTGTGTGAGGGTGCGCGTGCGCACATACACACACACACACACACACACACACACACAATCAGTACATAAAATAAGAGCCCATTAGGAGGAGGCTTCGAGACGCTATAAAATGCAGTATAGATTCATCTAGTTGAACCTGGAATCATTCCTTGAGCTGATGGCTTCAATCCAGTTTGGGGGCAGATGTTAATCTCCAGCAAAAACGTTCAGCAGCTGGTATCTTGTTCAAATCTTGCCCTGGGTCCCTTCCTCAACCCTTCTGAGGTACCTGCAGGGGTGGTGGGGGATCTGACATCTGTCACTGTTGGGCAGGCTGTGCTCAGTTGTGGTGGGAGAAGCATCCATGGCGTCTGACTCTGTTTAGTTTGCTCCAATGACACCTTCTGCAGGAGAAGTGGCATTCTCCCCAAGACACTCCATGTCATGCACCTGTCCCCGACATGACCACTGCCATCCATTTCTAACTAGATGATTGGATTGGACTGAGGCTTGACTAGGCTGAGAAATGCCCAGGATGTTAGTAAAAAGTCATGTCCAGGTGTGTCTCTGAGGGTAAGCCCAGAGACAATGGATGAGGTGGGCTTGGACCCGATCTGTGGCTTAATGCATTCCAGAAGGTGGTGGAACTGTGAAAGGCAGGACCTGACTGGAGGAAGCAGGTCACTGGGGGCTGTGTCCTCCTGGACCATGTCTTGTTGTTTCCTGTTAGGGACTCATCTGTTTCCTGGCCATCATGATGTGAGCTGCTCTGCTCAGCCATGCCCCATGCCCTCCCCAACATGATGGGCTGACCATGGTGAAACCATGAGCCCAGATAAATCCCTCTTCTTCTAAATTGTTTTCAGTGCTTTGGTCACAGCAAAGAGCTAGCTCACAAAAACGGTTGGAGAAGAGCATGAACGTTGAGGAACTCAACTCAGGGGTCAGGTCCCAACTCAAGCTCTCCATTATGTGTAGACAACACTCAGCCCTGCGAGGCACAGTCCTGGTAAGGCAGACCTGAGGGAGCAGGTGGGGGTCACAGAGTGATGCTTTTTAAAAGCTCCAAACTATGCCTTGCTCCTCATATTTCTATAGTTGTCACAGAGAACATAGACGCCATTGGTCATACTGGAGCCAAACACCCTTTCCAACCCACATTGGAAGGAGGCAGTGCATCCAGCCATGAGCAGCTGGGTCTGTAATAGAACTGGAGCTCCAGGCTGTGACACTGCTCCCTCCCAACCGCTGGGGCAGCGCTGACTCCTGACTGGGGGGCCAGGGGAGGCCAGCAACGCTGAGAACTCCTTTCTGGAAGGGTGATCACCCTCCATTCTAAGAATTGACTTGCATCCCCCACTGGATCTGCCTGTGGAGGTTTTTGCTGTTGTTACGTGTTTTCGTTTTCATTTTTGTTTCCTGGAACTCAACTATGGAGTTCTTCTGTCATCTCTTGTTAGAAGACAGAACGGAAAAAGCAGACACTGGGCGTGTAGCTAGTGGTAGGGTGCTTGCCTGGCATGCACAAGGTCCTGGGTTCAATCCCCAGCACCACAAACAGCAACAAGAGAAGGGAAGAGCACGTACAGAAACCAGACATCAATTCAGAAAGCAAAGTTTTCGCACTCTCCACCATGGGCTGTTTGAGCAAGATTCCTACCCAAGGCTATAGACCTTTCAGAGGTGTTTAGATCCACACCACAGTGGTATGCTACACTTCCCCAGAATGCCCAGCCTCTGCTGGCTCTCAGTAGTCTTTAACATTCCTTGGTTTGTGGTAGCCCTGCTCCAGACGCTGCTGCTCTCATCACGTGACTTTTTCTCTGCATGAACCTCCCTGTGCCTCTCACATACAGGGATGCCTGTGGTGACGTGACCGGCCACACAGATAAGGCAGAACAGCACATAAGGTTGCACGCACAGGTTCTGGGGATGAGCACATGGACATAATCTCTCTGTCATCTGATAGTGGGGCTCCTGAGTCCATCCACCTAACACATGTTTATTAAGCAGCTGCTCTGTGCAGTGGCCTAGGAGCATGAGATACATCCATGGACAAGGTCAACCTAAACACCTGGATACTCGATGTGATGGCAATGAGTGTGCTCAGAAGGCTGAGGCTGGGGGAACTCTAAAGGCAAGATGAGGAGGGTTCACATACGATTTTGAAACAATCATTGGTGATGAGGATTGCTGGCAAGGTGGCAGCCATCGGAGGCTGGACAGGCAGTGTGCACAGATGTCCTATGTTCTATGGAAGTATGTTCTATGGAAGGTGGCGGTGGTGTCTGCACAAGCTGTGGCTCTGGGACAGTTCTGTTCACATACGGCATGAGAGAGGTGCTGTCTTTCAGACCCTGCTGGCTGGCTTTTGCTTTGATTCTGACAACTCTCCTGGCGGCGGCAGCTTTCTTTCCTGTCCTTTGCCCCATCCTTTCTTCTGTCTGTCGTTTTTCACTTTCATCAGCATTTAGTGAGTCTGCCCTGTGTCAGTCCCAGGAAGGGAAGGGATCGGTGGGTGAGTCTAGCCTCTGGAAGGATTTCCCACCAGACATGGCTCAGTGGGGTCTGTCTGAGGCACTGGTGTCCATGAGCTGTGAACCACTGCTGATTGAGTTCATGCAAACTTAGTCCCTGTGAGGAAGGCAAGGTGGGGGGGGGGGGGGGGGGAATTTCC
>NW_008348199.1:1261704-1266191 GCF_000622305.1 Nannospalax galili | reverse complement strand
AGGGGGGGGGGGGGGGGGGGGGTAGGAATCTTCCAGGGCTCCAGGCTTGGTAAGCGCTTCCTGGCACTAAGGGTTCTGAGTGTCCATTCTCACCCCTCAGATGAGCAGCAGGCAAGCAGCTGGTGGCTGCTTAAGCTTCTTCCTCTACCAACACTGGCTGCATTCCCAGCCCTTCCATAGGGTGGTTCTTCTGAAGACAGGCAGAACTGAATCAAGGACCATCCACAGGTCAGATGGTGCCTCTCACAGAAGTGTGGCGTCCTTTGTTTTCTATGTGAGAGCTGTCCCCAGCATCCTTCCACAGCAGGGCAACTGTCTTCTAGAAAGGGGTGGCGGCGGAGAGGTAGAGGACAGGTGGCGCCTGAGGCTGATGCTGCAGGCCTGCCTCCACCTAGGCAGCCGGAATGGTTGGAGAGGGAGCACTGCGTGAGGAGTCACAGAGCTTTACAGAGCTGGAGGCAAACCCTGGAGGGACTTCGGATGGTCAGCTTCATTCCCTGGGCCCCAGTGTCCACAACTGTGAAATTGAAGCTAAGGGCATCAAAGGGTTTAAAGTCCCAGGACTCAGGCAAGGGACTGCAGGTAAAGTGCAGAATGCCTGCTTAAGTTTCAATCACAGGTAAACAACAAAGAGTTTACATTCTATGTGTCTCAAATATCCCATGGGATATATTTATGCAAAAAATATTTTCTGTTTATCAAATTTAGCTAAACACCCTCTCTCTCTCTGTCTCTCTGTCTCTCTGTCTCTATCTCTGTTTCTCTCTCTTCAGCACACCCATTCATCTTCTTTTTTGAGACTCACTGGCCCAGGCTCACCAATGTAGTTACACTGGTTGGCCAGCAAACTCCAGGGATCTTCCTGTGTTCACCTCCCCAGTGCCGGGATTACAAGCATGGGCCATCATGCCTAGCATTTTTTCCTGAGCATCTCCCCAGCCTGTCTCTTCTAATGAGGATACCAGCTGTATTGATGCAGGACCCCACATAACCTCCTGAAAAAACCCATCTTCAAATGCAGTCACACTGCGGGTCAGGGCTTCAAAGTGCACATAGTTTTGGAATTTGTTTTATTTTTATTTGTGGATATGTGTGTTGTCTACATGTGTGCAGTGCCTGAGGAGGCCAAAAGAGGGTGTCAGATCCCCTGGAACTGGCATTACAGGTGGTTATGAGCCACCTGATGTGGGTGCTGGAAGCCAAACTCCAGACCTCTGGAAAAGCAGCAAGTGTTCTTAACCTCTGAGCTGTTTTTCAGCCTCTTCAGCCTGGATATGGAGGGGCACAATTCACAAAACACTTAAAAGAGTAATATTTTGCATGACATACATGTTACCACATTTTGGGGTTTTTTTTTTTTTTTTGCTTTGTTTTGTTTTCGGTCTTTTTGAGACAAGGTCTCCCTGTAACCCCAGCTGTCCTGGAACTCACTGTAGACCAGGCTGGCCTTGAACTCACAGTACCACATCCAGCTTATTTATTATTTTTATGTGTATGAGTGTATTGCCTGCATGTATGTGAGTGCACCTGTGTCATGCAATTCCAAGGAGGTCAGAAGAGGGCTTCGGATTCCCCTGGAACCGGAGTTAAGGACAGTTCATAGCCGCCATGTAGGTGCTGGGAATCGAACCCAGGTCCTCTGCAAGAGCAATCAGTGCTCTTAACCACTGAGCCATCTCTCCAGCCCACACGACTTATCTTTATTTTTATTTTTGAAAAAATATTCTATTATTTTTATTTTAGGTGTATGTGTGTATTGTCTGCATGTAGGTACGTGCACCCATGTCGTGCAGTGCCCACAGAGGACAGAAGAGATTGTCAGATTCCCTGGAACTGGAGTTATGTACAGTTGTTAGCTGCCATGTGGGTGCTAGGATTCAAATCCGGGTCTTCTGCAAGAACAGTCAGTGTTCTTAACTGCTGAGCCATCTCTCCAACCCCCACGATTTTAAAAATGAAAGAAAGTACCTGGACTTTGTGGCACGCACTTGTAATCCCAGCACTTAGGAGGCTGAGGCAGGAGGATTGCCTCGAGTCCAGGCCAATTTGGGCTACAAAGTGAGTACCAGTCCAACTAGGACTAGAAGCGAGCTCAAAAACAAACCAACCAACCCCAGAAAGTGTACCAGCTGCAACATGAAAGTTTTCATCTTAAAACGTACATGAGGAGCTGGAGACGGCTCAGCAGATAAGAGCACTGGCTGCCCCTGCAGGTCCAGCACCACATGATGCCTAACAACCATCTGTAACTTCAGTTACAGGGGATCCAATGCCATCTTCCAGCCTCTGAAGGCATTGCATGCGTGTAGTGCATGCACTTGGATGCAGGCAAAACACCATGCACATTAGATAAAAATCAATCAATCAAAAAAAATTTTAAGTTATATGAAGAAACAGTCGAGGCCTATGAAGGAGTAATCAACACACTTGTGGTGAGTGCACTGTGCTCTCCGGATGTTGGATGACAGCCAACGTTATCCCCTTTCACCATAACTGAATTAGCTCCATTAAAAGTGTTTTTAAAAATTAATCATAGAAATCTATTTGCACCCAGGGCACTACAGCCTCACGGGCACAGAATTCTCATATGTTAATATAATCAGTGCTTATTAGATTCTGTGACACTAAGAAGAACAAATAGCCCATGTTTCCGTGAGATCTTCGCACAGCCTTTCAGGTCTCTTACTCTCCTCTCTCCTCTCCCCCAAGGCCCTCCTATACATGTGCTTGCTCTCTTCAGTGGAGAGGCAGACTTCTGTTTTTCCTGTTCATCCTGTAGAGAGCATGTGCCTCCCAGACAAACCGCTAAGGCGGCCCCACTGTGTCAGGGTGAAGTCACATTGTGGCAGAGGACGCTCCTGCAGAGCTCAAGTGACTGTACAGAGTTCCAACCTGCCCGCTGTGCGGGGCGGACACTGAGGGTCAACACTTGAACTTGGAAGAATGCTTTATTTGCCCCTATCATGGGGTCAGAAAGAAGGAAGACACATGGTGCACCCAGCTGCCTCAGAAAGGCGCACCTCCACCAGAGAAAGCGCGCACACACACACAGCGGCACACGGAAAGAAGTTCACTATCGCTAATCACTCAGGCAATGCAAATTGAAACCACAGTGAGACAGAGACACTTCTACATATACATGAAGATGGTTAACATGTAAGAAAAAATGTGGGTTGGTAAGATGACTCAGTGGGTCAGGGCTCTTACTGCCAAGCCAATGACCTGAATTTGACCCCCCAGGACATATGTAGTGGAAGGCGATTCCCTAAAGTTGTCCTCTGACTGCCACACATGTGGCACACATCCACACAAATAAATCAATGTAATTTTAAGTAATTTAAAATGTCAGAAAAATGTAAAAGCCAGTACCAAGAACTGGAAGGTGTGGTGGAGCTGGTGGCTCATTCTTGCTGGTGATGAGTAAAATTTCCTCATATCAAAACTGCTTAGCTTCTTAGAAAGTTAATACTATGGTTAATCTCTTTTTTATATATATTTATGAGTATTTTGCCTACATGTATACATGTGTACTGCATGTGTGCAATGCCCAAGGAGGCCAGAAGAAGGCATCAGGTTCCCTAAACTGGACCTAATAGATGGTTGTGAGTGCCTTGTAGGTGCTGGGAACCAAACCTGGGCCCTCTGCAAGAGCAGCCAGTGCTCTTAATCACTGAGCCATCTCTCTAGCCTCTGTCATCACTTAATCTTGATTATCAACTGGGCTGGATTGAAAGGCACTGTCCTAGTTTGTTCTCCATTGCTGTGACAAAACACTCTGACCAATACCAACTTGGGGAGGAAAGGGTTTATTCAGCTTACATCTCCTGGATCACAGTTCATCAGGGAGCTTAAGGTAGGAACTCAGGGCAGGAACCTGGAGGCAGGAGCTGAAGCACAGTCCTCCATGGAGGAACACTGCTTACTGGCTTGCTCCTTGGCCCCTGCTCGGCCTGCTTTCTTATGTAACACAGGCCCACCTGTGCAGGGGTGGCACCACCCACAGTGGGCTGGCCTCTCCCACATCACTCAACAATCAAGGAGATGCCCCACAGACATGGCCACAGGCCAGTCCAATGGAAGCAATTCCCCTATTGAAGCTCCCTCAACCCAGGTGTGTAAAGTTGAAACTAAAGTTACCCAGCACAGGCACCTAGGAAATTAGCAAAGTAACTCCCCAGGTGAGTCTACAAGGGTGTTTCTGACCTAATCCCTGATTTAATCCATCAATGAGTTCAAATGCTGAATGCCCCATTGGAAGCTGATGGAACTCTGGAAATGGGTTGTTGGTGGGGATGCCTACTAAGGGTACACCTCATCCCTGGCCCCTTCCTGTTGCCCCTCTCTGCTTCCTGGCTGCTGTGAGGTGAACAGCTCTGCTCCTCCACATCCTCTCCTCCATAATGTTCTGCCTCAGCTCAAACCCAAGGCAACAGGGTGTGGAAAGCTCTGAAGCCATGAGCCGAAATGAATCCTTTCTCTCTCTCTTT
>NW_008348199.1:1254091-1261653 GCF_000622305.1 Nannospalax galili | reverse complement strand
GTCTTTGTGAGACAGGGTCTCCCTGTAGCCCTAGCTGTCCTGGAACTCACTATGTAGATTCACTATGTAGCTGGCCTTGAACTCACAGAGATCCACCTGCCTCACCTCCCAAGTGCTGGGACTACAGGCATGTGCCACCATGCCCAGCCTAAAACAATAGCTTTAAAGACAACTTTATTTTGATGTATTTTTAAAACTGCAGATATCTACCATTGCATGAATTTGGTGTCAGTACAATTTTTATGAAGAATTCCCTGAGGATGGGTGTGTGGCTGGGCCTGGCAACAAAAGGTGGGGCATCTTTCCAGAAGTGGAAGGCTGGAGAGTCTGCAGGGAACTTGCTGTTCTATGATGAGGGGCTTGCTCTATTAGGATGGAAATGGGGGAGGAGAGATAAGACTAGTTCAGGATAGAGTGCCTCACACCCCTGCTCTGGGTGGTGTTAGGGATTGAATGTTCATGTCGCCCCTAAAATTCCCAGTTGAGACTGTAATCCCCAATGCAAGGGCACCTGGAGACAGGATCTCTGTAGAAATATTTAAGATTAAATAAGACCATAAAGGTGCACCCTGGCAAAATGGGATTAGCGTCTTTGTAAGAAACCCAAGAAGCCTGTGGCTCTTTCTGCCCTGTAAGGATGGTGAAAAGGTGGCTGTCTGCAGACCCAGGGGAGAGACCTCAGTGGAACCTGATCATGTGGCACCCTGACCTTGACCTTCCAACCTCTAGAACTGTGACAAGCGTCTGTTGTTTAAGTCCCCAGACTGTCACTCCCAATCAGCCTAGAGAAACAGAGGCAGCTTACTTGATCCCCCAGCCCCCACCTCCCCTCCTCTCCCACCCCATTCACATGGTCAGCCCACTGCCCTTGGCTCCCACCCTGACAGCTCCTCCACCCTGAGCATGCAGTGAATGACCTCCCTCTGCCAGAGCCACTGGGCGTGTGGACACCCTCAAGGGCAAACATCACTCCAGCCACTCCATTCTGACATCTGGCAGCTCTCCCCGCATTCTCCAAGCCAACCTGCTTCAGCCTTCCAAGTTCTATAAACAACAACCCAGCCCGCAGTGGCTCAGGCTACAAACCTGGGAATCATCCTAGACCGTCCATCCAATGTCCAATCCACGTGCAGTTCCCCTGCTCAAGCTATCCAACAGTCACCACTCAAACCCCTGCTTCCACCCACACCCACATAGGGGCCAGGTGTCCTGTTAGAGCCCAAGTCAGGGCAGTTGCCTGCTTGCTTTATACTGCCAGTGTGCCACTGGGAACTTACTCAGAGTCAAGCCCTCGCCACCATGCCTGGATGCAAGTGGCCTAGACCTGTCAAAATTAAAAAAAAAAAAAATGAGTGAGGTAATGTGACATTACTTGAGCACCCAGTGAGTGTGGGGCAGTGTGCAGAGGTGCTGGGGGCTCAAGCCTGGATTCAAATTGATTCCAGTAGTTCAGGCCCTCAGGATGTGGCACTCCGGACATGTCTTTTGAAAACTTCTTCGGGTGATTTTGGCCCACGTTTTCAGAAGAGTGAGTCTAGAAATTATAAGACCAGTTCACATCTGAGCGTCAGCTTCATCCCCCTCTTGATACGGGATGCTGCACCCAATATTGTCTCTTCAAATCCCCAACCAGATGGTACTATAAAATGTGGACCATCTTATTAAATTATTTGTGTGTGTGTGTGTGTGTGTGTGTGTGTGTGTGTGTGTACATGCACCTCCACACCACATGTATGCAGGAAGCCCACAGAGGCCAGAAGAGGGTGTCAGGTCCTCGAGAGCTGAGTTATAAGCGGTTCTACTAGGAACCAACCTGGGTCCTCTGCAGGAGTAGCAAGTGCTCTTAACCACTGAGCCACCTCTCTAGTCTCCAAATGCAGATCATTTGGGGGGGCTGTCTTTTTTTTTTTTTTTTTTGAGACAGGGTCTCCTTGTAGTCCCAGCTGACCTGAACTCGCTATGTAGACCAGGCTGACTTTGAACTCACAGAGATCCACCTCCCTCTGCCTCTGGAGCGCTGGGATTAAAGGCGTGTGCCACCACACCCAAATCATTTTATAAGATGAAAAACTGGGGCCTCAAGTGTGCCTTGGTCCGTGCTGTGCCGTTGGTAAGGGAAAACCTCTCACAGCTGGATGGGGCATGAAGGACTGCCACAGGGGTGTCCAACCTTTTGGTGTCTCAGGGCCACACTGGATGAAAGACAGTGTTGGGCTACACATTAAATTCAGGGATGTCCAACCAGCAGGCTGGGAGGGCAATCACAGGTTTATTTTGGGTGACATTGTACCACGACAAGCTGGCCTGGGCTACACACAGCTCTCTGGCCATGGGTTGGAAACCTCTGGACTCACCATGCCACCTTGAAGGCATTTAAAATGCATTTCATTTGGAGAATGATTCAACCAAAGATACTGGTTCTGCCTGGGTTTTCTTGAGAACTGCCAGAATTGGAAATCACCAACTAATCCTGCCCTTTGATTTTACAGGGAGGAAAATGGAAGCCAAGGGGGCCCAAATGGCTTGGGGGTGGAGGTGGAATTCAAATGTAGTTTTTGTGGTACCCCTTCCAATGTTCTAATGTGCCAATACCCCGAGATCATTTCTGCTTTTACACCGGCCAGCAGAAGCCTGCCTAACAAAGGCATTAGAAACACAAAGCCATACCAAGTTTGAAGGTCACATGACAGGGCTGCTGAAAAGTCATCCTACCCCACCTGGCCTGAGCATCCTTCCCTCGCCCAGAAGAGAAGGCTTCCTCCAGGAGGCCCAAACCAAGCTGCTCTCCAGCACCATCTAGTGACCTGAAGGCAAGTAGTTCAGGTCTTCCCGCACTTGGGATAACGTGGCCTGAGGCAGTTCTGAAGGTTTGCAGCTGCCTGGTGGATTGGTGTGTCCTGAATAAGAGGCTCCACTTCACAGACAACAGGGTTGCCACCAGAGAGGTAAAGCTTGGGGAAAGTAGGAATTTACAGGAAAACAGAGCATTTCACTGAGAAAGAAAAAGAGGTACTTCCCCAAAAAGTAAGTATAAAATGACCATGTGATCCAGTGATTCCCCTTTGGGGTATAACCAAAAGCACACCTTAAGCCAGGACTTGGATGCATGCACACCCACGAACAAGCACAGCAGCCAAAAGGCAAAAGCCAGTCAGCATCCCTTCCAGACCAGTGGATGAACAGACTCTGGTCCATACACACAAGGGAATATTATCAGGCCCTTAAAAAGGAGATTCTGAGCCAGGCGTAGTGACACATGCCTTTAATCCCATGACTCAGGAGGCAGAGGCGGGTGGATCTCTGTGAGTTCAAGGCCGGCCTGGGTTAAATAGGGGGGTCCAGGAAAGCGGGGGCTAAAGGAACCCCCTTTTTAAAAAAAAGAAAAAAAAAAAAAAAAAAAAAAAAGAAGATTCTGGCACACACTATAACAAGGATGGGACCTTGAGTCCAGTCACAAAGGAACAAACGTTCTATGATTTCACCTATATATAAGGCACGTGGAGCTGGGGATGTAATTCAGTGGTGGAACATATGTGATTTCACCTAACATATGTGAAATCCCTATATAGTCAAATGCATAGAAGCAGAAAATGCCATTGAGGTCTGGCAGGAAGAAAGGGCTGAGGGGCTTTGGTGCCCTCTGGGTAGAGGGTTTCCATGTGGGAAGGTGAATATGCTCTAGAGATGGATGGGGTAACAGTTCCACAGCAATTTGCACTCACTTGTATCCCTGAGCTGTACGCAATACATCCTGGGGCTGGAGAGATGGCTCAGTGGTTAAGAACACTTGACTGCTCTTGCAGAAGACCCAGGTTCGATTCCCAACACCTACATGGCAGCTAACAACTGTCTGTAACTGCAGTCCCAGGGGATCCGACAGCCTCTTCTGACCTCTGTGGCACTGCACAACACAGGTGCACTTACCTACATGCAGGCAATACACGCATACACATAAAATAAAAATAATAAAATATTTTTTTAAAAGTTTACTGTGAGGGGTTGGAGAGATGGCTCAGTGATTAAGAACACTGACTGCTCTTGCAGAGGACCAGGGTTTGAGTCTTAGCACCCACGTGGTGGTTAACAACCATCTGTAGCTCCAGTTCCAGGGAATCTGATGCCTTCATCTGACCTCCTTGGGTATTGCACGACACACATGCAGGCAATACACTCATACACATAAAATAAAAATAAAAATAAATTTTAAAAAATTTGAAAAGTCTACTGTGGACATGAATATACCATAAACAACCTCAGATTTGCACACCATATGAAACCCAACAATGCTGCCACCCAAGAGAAACTGGCCTGGGCCAAGGAGAAGCATGCCGCTGGGGAGCCCACAGTGCCGCACACCCTCGTGGAGGAGTCCACCTATAACCCCTTCATGCGAGTGAGGAAGAAAATACCACAGCCGCATGCAGGCGAGACAGACCCTGTGCCCTCAGCGATGGAACGTAATAAGGATGTATGTGTAAGTCAAATTAAACTCTTGCCTCCTCCAAGTTGCTTTTGGTCCTGGTGTTTTTTCACAGCCAAGAGAAAGCAAACTAAAGCAAGCTCAAAGCATCTCTGTGCCCTGTGGGTTGTTACACACCCCTTCTGTACATATGTGGGTGGCCTGGCCCCTTACCCCAGCCAGTCTACCTGGACCAAGTTTGTGATGCCCTCTGAGAAGTCTGAACAACAGCTCCCGTCAGCTGACCCAGGACTGTGCTCTGCTTCCCCCAGCTCCCACTCCAGGTTCTGGGAAACCGTCCCTTGCAACGTCCACATCCCAGAGCTCCCAGTCTGACCTGCAGCACACTGCCCTAGCCAGACCTTCCTGCCTTGGCAACATGCCTCTATCTTGCTCCTCCCAGGTATTGCCAGACTTCTAGCACTCCACCAGAACATGAAATGAGGCCACAAGTTTTCTGTTAAGCAGGTGAGACCCAAAGAAGGGATTGCCACTGAGAAATAAAAGCATTTTACAACCTGCCTAGAAGGTCTCTGTCAAGCGATGAGTGTGAGCTGAACACTTGCTGGGTACATGTAGGGGACAGGGGATGAATCTTAGCTTCAAGACACTAAAAAGCTTATCAGTAGAGCTGGTAGCTAAGATTCCCAGCAGGGATACAAGTTCAAAACCAGCTGCTATGCTGTCTGGAGAGGCTCCTGTCTGCTGGTATGGGGCTGGACTCCTGAGGCCTATACTCAGGTCCAGATCCTTACTTCGTTTCTAACTAGGCCTGTAGATAGGGTGGGTCACTTAGCGTCTCCTGCCTCAGTTTCCTCATTTACACTATGGGGCTGATAGTGACCAGCTTCCTGTATTGCACTATACTGGTTAACAAGAAAGGATCCAGAACAGGGTTTCAGAGTGGGTGGTGCATGGCCCACAGCCTGTGCTCAGTGATGCTGATGACATCATCAGCAAAGTTGTCAATGACAACTGCTGTCACTGTCACCAGTAAGGAAAGGGGAACAAGAAGTGTGGGTCACCAAGAAGCACTCCAGGAGTGGCACCTGGCTACAGACTGGATGGCATTCTGTGCAGCGCACACCAACCTGGTCCTTCCACCGTTCTTTAATGCATTGCAAAGGGTTTGTGAAGAAAGAGAGGGAGCTGGACGCCAGCCAAACAGAAGGCTGCCATGGGAGACCCAGAAGAGGATGCCGTGATATTTACAAGCCCATTAAGTGCTGAAGTGGTTACGGACTGGAGTTCCAGTAAACTGCTTGCCAATTTTCATCCTGCTGGGCCTTGTGGAAGACTCAGCCTCCTCCTCTCACCTCCATTCCCTCCCTCCCCAAGCTCTGGATGGACTGTGGAGGCCTTAATGACTCTAGAGAGCTATTATGAGCTACCAGGTGAAAAAATAATTTCCTTTACAAAGTGGCGTGTGTGATTTCACTACTGACGGTGATAGCAATGGAAAATCATTTCAGTCAGCTGAGTGCGTAATCTGTGTGTGCTAAACTTCTCTATGAGTGGGTTTACACAATGGGGGAAAATAGCCCCCTGGGACCCACTCAGCTCCATGGAGTAAATACTGAGCGCTTTATATATGGGCTGAGCATGGAGCAGAGCCATCACCCAGGCCCACCACTATCAATCTGGAAGATCTGGAGTTCAAAAACACCTTCACTTGTCTTTGGACAAGGAGGGTGGTTCCAGTCACATACCAACCATCAAAGACACTGTTCCTGTCCCGCTTGCCTGTCCCCAACCAGCGAAAGGGAAAAGGGGGTGGGGGCAGACCAGAGGCACACACTGTCTGTGCTGGATAGCTTTGGTGTCAACTTGACACACCTAGGTTGAGGGAGCCTCAGTTGGCCTGTGGCCATGTCCGTGGGGCATCTTCTTGATTGTTGAGTGATGTGGGAGGACCCAGCCCACTGTGGGTGGTACCACCCCTGGGCAGGTGGGCCTGTGTCGCATGAGAAAGCAGCATGAGGGAGCTGGACAGATGGCTCAGCGGTTAAGAACACTGGTTGTTCTTGCAGAAGACCCGGGTTTGAATCCCAGTACCCACATGGCAGCTAACAACTGTCTGTAACTCCAGTCCCAGGGGATCCGACAGCCTCTTCTGACCTCCGCAGGCATTGCAGAACACAGGTGCACTTACCTACATGTAGGCAATATATGCATACACATAAAATAAAAATAATAAATAAAAATTTAACAAAAAAGAAAGCAGGCTGAGCAAGGGCCGGGGGAGCAAGCCAGTAAGCAGCATTCCTCCATGGCCTGTGCTCCAGCTCCTGCCTCCAGGTTCCTGCCCTGAGTTCCTACCTTGGGCTCCCTGATGAACTGTGACCTGGAGATGTAAGACAAATAAACCCTTTCTTTCCCAGGTTGTTATTGGTTGGAGTGTTTTGTCACAGCAATGGAGAAGCAAACTAGGACACTGTCTCATCCGCCATCATGCTGATAGACAGGGCTAATAAATTCAGGTGCTAGGGTGGTGATCCCGAGTCCTGTAGCTCGTCAACACAGTCATGGAGTTGTACTCTTCAAGAAAAGTGTTGGGGTTTCAGTGGTTGAGCTGTTAGAGACGATAGTTTAGGACCCACCTGACTCCTTACCCCATCTTCTTCTGTTCCCTGAGTATGAGTCTCCAGGGCCATCAGCAAAGAGCTTCACCCAGCTCCAGAGGCTGGCTTGGCTGGTCTTGAGGCAGGTACTTCACTGGAGCCCCACACCGGCATCAGTCAGAATCACTGAGACATCACATCACAGACCCAGGTATGAAGACCTAGGCTTGGGGGTTGGAGAGATGGCTCAGTGGTTAAGAGCACTGGCTGCTCTTGCAGAGGACCCAGGTTCGATTCCCAACACCCACATGGTGACTAACAACCATCTGTAACTCCAGTTCCAGGGGAATCCAACATCCTCTTCTGACCTCTGAGGACATTGCATGACACAGGTACACTTATATACATACAGACAACACACTCATACACATAAGATAAAAATAATAAGCCGGGCGTGGTGGCACATGCCTTTAGTCCCAGCACTCGGGAGACAGAGGCAGGCAGATCTCTGTGAGTTTGAGGCCAGCCTGGTCTACACAGTG
>NW_008348199.1:1237541-1254018 GCF_000622305.1 Nannospalax galili | reverse complement strand
TAAATAAATAAAAAATAAAATTTTTAAAAAGCCAGGTGTAGTGGTGGGCACTTGAAATCCCAGCACTGGGGAGGAGACAGGCAGATCCTGGGACTCTCTGGCCAGCCAGTCTGACCTACTTGGTGAGTTCCAGGCCAGTGAGAGACTTTGTCTCAAAATAAAGATGGATGGCGCCTGTGGAGAACTACCTGAGGCTAAAACAGCCTCACTGATCTCCACAGGCACTCGAACACACATGTGCATGTGCTCCACACATACTTGCCCCTCTAGGCAAACATGCATGTGCAAGGGCACAGTCAGGAGTCAGAGCGCAGGCAGGGTGGGGGCAGAAGTCACTTGCCGACCTGGAATCTCTGTGCTCTCAGCTTCAGGCCAAAGCCAGCGTGCCTCCTGCAATCCACACCTGTTGTTTCCTCCTGGCTCAGGTTCCTTCCCGTTGGCCACTGCTACGGGTCCACTTGCCTACTCTGCGATCCTGCCTGAATATCCCTGTCTCCCAGGTCCAGATGGGCTCAGGCACAGCCGGGCCGTCTCTGTGGCTGCCTAGGGAGAGTTTGTCGGAGAATGAGGCCAGCCGGTGAAACTAAAATGGACTGACTCCTCAGCCTTGAGCTCAGCCTGGCTGCCCTTTGCAAGCCTTGCTTGCTCAACAACTTCTCTTGCTTCCAGTGTAGCAGGCAGTCCGCCCCTTGTGATGGAGACCCACAGGGCTATGCTGCCCTGACACTGCTAGAAAACATGAAAAGCCACCAGCAGAGGCAGCCAACAGGTGGCCTGGAAGCCCAGTGCCAGTCACAGAGGGCTTCTGTCCGCCACGTGGGATTGGATATTTCTGCCAACACTTTAAAATCTGGATTCCTCTAAAACTTTAAATTTTCTGTTTCCATGGAAACAGTGGTGAAAACTTGGTGACAAGAGGTATTGACCTCTTTCACAGCAGCAGTCAGGGACCTGCAAAAGCAGCTGTCCCCTTGAGCCCATGTAGGTGCCCCAACTTCCTGTCTCTCTCCCCACTGAGGCTGGATGCCGGCTGGCACCCACGACAGCCTGTCCTGGTGCTGGATAGTTTGATATCTGTCCATCGTCTAACAGACAACACACTAGGTAGTTTACGGAGAAATGCACTCACAGTAATGACACCTGCACGTTTGCAAGGGCTCTAAGCTAGGATTCCCTCTATCCTGTCGTGGAATGGGCTGCCCTGGGAAGGGCATGGCCCTATTGAGAGTCTCTGAAGATGCAGATTCTGGGAGACTGCTGACCACTCTCTCCTTAACTATGAACTTGGTGTTAAAATGTGGCTGCTGATGTGGTACAAAGTACAGTGGGGTCCTGGGACAGTAGCTGGCCACCCACGAATCAAAGACGGCGCCCCCCCCAGGCTTTGATGGTTGGGCTGCTTCTGCTTCTGCCTCTTTCTTTTCAGGTGAGACATCAGTGCCCTCAACCTGGCGCTGGGATGGGTGTGTCCCCCAGTGGCTTCCCTCCAGACAAGGGGAGAGAGACTGAACGGGGAAGGCTTGGTACCTTTCCCTTCAAAGGCCACCAGCCACTCCACTGGCAAATCCCTTCCTGCCACAGCTCTTACTTCTACCAACCCCAGGGAACTAAAACCACAACACACCTTGCTGTCTCCAGAAGTGATTAGAGCAAACCTTCTCCCTGGAGGAAGGTGATGAGGAGGGGGAAAGACAGACTATCTCAGGCTCTTCCCTGGAGATGTAATTAGTCTATCTCAGCAATAGCTCATTTTTAACTCTGTCATAATTTTCAGCAGCAGGTTAAGCTGTTGAGAAAGAAGTAACTGTATTAATTAGCATTCAGGCTCATCAAGTAACAAGAAACAGGAAGGAATCGGCTTGGGAGTGGAAAGTATACCTCATTCCAAGCTGCCTCCCACTCTGGGTGGTGGTCTAGTGGCTGGGTTTTGGGGGGAAAGTCAACCTGCTGTCCTCTCAGGCCCACTAACAACAAGACACAGGAATGCACTTGCACACATGATCACAGGGTGGTGCAGGCTTAGCCCCTTGTCTTACAATCACCTAGCTGGGCCAGAGTCAGTTCCCCACCCTCTGAACCTGAGACTTCAGAGTGTACCCTGTCCTGTCTGGAACCAACTTTGGGCTGTTTCCTTCTAGCATAGTTAAAAGCACCTGGCTGTTTAACTTCTACTGTTATATAAAAAAACATGTATTTCTTTTAAAAATTATTGCATTTATTTTTGTGTCAGTGTGTGCATATGTGTGCATGTGAATGTCAAAGGACAACTTGTGGGAGTCAGTTCTCTCCTCTATCATATGAGTCCTCAGGATTGAAGTCAGGTCATCAGGCTTAGTTGCTAGCATCTTTACTGCTGAGCCATCTTGCCAACCCTAAAAAATCTTGGTGAGAATATAAATTTCAGGGTAGAAGCCATAGTCACCCCCCCTTCCCAGGCCAGAACTGAGTCCTTCTTTGATGGTACTTAAGAATCTTCAGAGGCTAGCAGATCTCTGTGAGTTCAAGGCCAGACTGATCTACATAGCAAGTTCCAGGCCAGCTGGAGCTACAGGGACCCTGTTTTAAAAAGATAAAAATAAAAAAAAAGGAAGGAAGGAAGGAAGGAAGGAAGGAAGGAAGGAAGGAAGGAAGGAAGGAAGGAATCTTCAGTGCTTTAACTAAGAGACATTGTTTCCCTGCAGAGGAAACACTTGCCAGCCCACCAAGTGGGAAACTGCACAGTGAGCTTCAGACCAGGACGGGGCTGTGGGACAGTAACAGGGACAGGAGCAGGGAGAGAGCCCTGCCCTTGGAGACTACCTCAGGACCACCGAGGGTCTGGAACTCCTCACTGGCTCAACAAGCATGACAGGGGTAATGGAAATGAATGCACTTGAAGGTCTGACACTTCCCTGACCCTTGCTGATACAATGAAAGCTCAGTAGAGAAATCCTGAGATTGATTTGGGCCGTAGGGACAGCTGGGGGAGAAGGTGGTCTTTTCCACTAGGCAGTACCTTGGGTGGATGCTCATTCCTGTATCCATATATACTGAGCCCTTATCATTAATGAAATGCGGAGCTAGACCCTGTGTGGGAGCGATGGACTTGGACTGTGGGAAGGAGGACAGAGGAGCAGGTGAATAAAAGATCAAGCTAGCCTGGTGTGGTGGCACACGCCTTCAATACCAGCGGCTGAGGTGTGAATATCTCAAGTTCAAAGCTAGCCTGAGCTCCATCTTGCTTCAAGAAATAAAAATAACAGAGTAGGTGCGAACTTGACTGAAATTCACTGAGGCGCCCTACCTCTCAGACTTTCTGTCAAGAGAGTGTAGACCCTGGAGAAACCCCCAGAACCAGGTTAAGGGTGTAAATGAGTTGTATTTATTCACAACATTGTATATAGTCTACCTGGTTGTGGTGTTTGGATGCATTGTATTCATTGACTGAAGAGCCATGGCAAGTGGATGATGTGAGCTGATTGTGTAAAAATTGCTGTAATCAGGAAGATAAATGCTGTGTGAAGCGCTCACAAATGCAGCCACTTTGGCATTGGAGGCTCATTTCTTTCTGAGTGGGAGTTAGAAAAAAATCTGGTATCCATGAAACAGAGTGGGCACTGGACTACAGACCAAGCCCAGAGAGAGCTCAGGGAGGCTCCGGAAGCCAACCACAGTCAAACACTGCTTGTGACCTGGGCAATCTGCTACACCACTCGCACCCCAGTTTCCTTAACCTTTTAGGGTTGTTTTGAGGGTTGGATGGGAACTGCTGCATGACTATTAGCCAGCTTATCATCTGACATTAGGACTATGGCCAACACTTCTTAGCAAGGAGGACCAGCAGTCAGGAGGGAAAGGGCCCAACACAGCCTGCCTGCCTGCCGAGCCCCTGCTGGGCTTGCTCTAGATTTCGTTGTTGCTGCTGTCTTGCTTTGTTTTGTTTTGGGAGCTAGGGTCTCACTATGTTGCCCAGACTGACCTAGAACTCTCCATCCTTCAGCCCCAGCCTAGTGACAGTTGAGATAGGCCTGCACCACCACATCTGGCTCCCAGTTGATTCTTAAATCTCCCATAAGCACAAAGAAAAAGAGGTGACTGGAGTATTTTCAGCTTTCCCTGGGAGGGAGCATTCACAAGACCGGCTGTTTTGGTCCTGGAGAAAGGTGAAGGTGCCTGCTGGGACAGGGACAGGGGGCTCCAGTCCAGGAGAGTAACCTCCTGTCCCCAGTGCCTCTCCCCCACCTCCTGACTGTGACTGGCCCACTCAACTGTCTGGGTCTGTATTCAAGGGCAGGGAGGGGGTAGTTGGAATTTTCTGCAGCAAGCAGGAGCTCTAGGCGGCTTAATTTGGAAAGCAATAGAAAAGCGAAACAAGGGGGATCTGGTGGAGGTGTGTGTAGGAAAAACACACTTAAATAAAACCTAAACCCTGCTTGGGGAGAAGAAGAGGAGGAGGAGAAGGAGGGGGAGGAAGTGACAGAGGACTACCAGGGAGGAGGAAGAAGAAAAGGGACAGAAGAGGGAGGAGGAAGAGGAGGACGAAGAGGAGGGAAAGTCACACACTTTCACCTGGTGCTGTAGTCCCAGCTGAAGGCTAAGGCAGGAGGATTGCTTAAACCCAGGATTCGGAGGCTCACCTGAGCAGCATCTGGAAACCCCATGACAAAAGCAAAAGGAAGAGTCTGGGGGAGGCCACGGGCACCTGGGTTTCTGCTTTAATTAAAGACTTTGCTGTACATCTAATTTGCAATGACAATGTCCTCTTTAAAATGTAATATTGACACTAAAAAATAAGAGAAAAAGAGCAAAACAAAAAGAAAAAAATTGGGGGCTGGAGAGATGGCTCAGCGGTTAAGCACTGGCTGCTAACAATACAGAATAAAACCAAATCCAGTTGACATGTTGGATCAAACACAAGTAGAAAAAGAGCAAAACAAAAAGAAAAAAATTGGGGGCTGGAGAGATGGCTCAGCGGTTAAGAGCACTGGCTGCTCTTGCAGAGGACCCGGGTTCAATTCCCAGCACCCACATGGTGGCTAACAACCATCTGTAACTCCATTCCAGGGGATCTGATGCTCTCCTCTGTCCTCTGTGGGCACTGCAAGACATAAAGAGACAAATACCAGGGCTGGGGGAGGGCTCAGTATGTACGTGTTTGCTGTGTACGCATGAGGATAGAGTTCAGACCCCCAGCACCCCTGTGAAAACTGGGCATGGCGGTACATGTCCGTGAGCCCAGTGCTGGGAGGGCAGAGGCAGATGGATCCCAGGCGCTCACCTTCTCTCTCTGGCCTAGACCAAACGGCAAGCTCCAGGTCACTAAGAAATCCTGTCTTAAAGAAAATATGGCAAAGAGTGATAGAAGACACCACATCGACCCCCCCCAAGGGCACACGTGGGCAAGAATAGCCCCATACATGTGTATACACATATGCACATACACACACATACACACACGTGGCAAACACTGCACAGCTGCATATAGATAGGCAGTAAGCAAACTTAGAAAGCCAGAAACTACACTAGAGGCTGTCAGACCTGTGGAGAGGAGGAATGGAGGGCTGTTGTCTAATGAGCACAAAATCTCTGCTTAAAGTAATCAGAAAGTTCTGGAAAAGGATAGTGGTGAGGATAGCACAACACTGTAAATGTATTTAATGTCACTGAGTTTTAGACTTAGACTTAAAGCCCTTTAATATGACATTGGGACAGGCTGCCAACTCATTCCATGACACTAGTGTTACCCCAACATCAAACCCTGACTAAGACATCACAAGGAAAAAAATTGTTAACTAGGACCTCTTCTGAATTCAGTGCAAAAGTTCTTAACAAAACACTTGCATACCAAATCCAGAAACATAGAAAGGGGATTATACACCATGACCAAATGGATTTATCCCAAGAATTCTAGTAGGATTCTTATCCCAGGAATGGAAATTTGGCTTAGCATCCAAAAATCAATCTTAATATGCCACATTAATAGGATAAAGGATAAACCCACGGATCATCTCAGTGGACACAGAAAAGGTGCTTGACAACTTCAAAAGGCTTTCATAAAAGCATTCAGCAAACCAGGAACAGAGGGGAATTTCCTCAACAGGAGAAAGATTATCTGTGAAAAGCCGGTTACACTGGGCTTAATAATGGAGGGCTGAACACCTTCCTCCAAGGTCAGGAACAAGACGAGGGTGTCTGTCTTAGCCACCTCCACTCAGCACGTCACTGGAGAATCCAGTCGCAGCAATTGACAACAAAAAGAAGCATGAGGCACCCAGGCTCCGCAGATGACTCTACCCCATGTACAGACAAATCTAAGAGAGTCACAAAAGCTGATGCAGGAAACAGACTCAGCAAAGTTACAGGACATAAGGCCAGTATCAAGTTCAACTACGTTTGTGGAAGTCAGCAGTGAAAATTTGAAACATGAATGAAGGAGAAACAGCTTCAATAAGGATAATATACTAAAAGGAGGAGGAGGAGGAGGAAGAGGAGGAGGAGGAGGAGGAGGAGGAGGAGGAGGAGGAGGAGGAGGAGGAGATACTTAGAATGACATTTAACAGGGGAGAAAGGAGTTATACACTGAAAACTACAAGATAGTGTCCATAAAATTTTTCTGTTTGTTTGGTTTTTGTCTTTTTGAGACAGGGTCTCCTTCTAGCCTAGCTGGCCTAGAACTCTATGTAGACCAGGCTGGCCTTGAACTCATAGAGATCCACCTGCCTCTGCCTCCCAAATGCTGGGATTAAAGGCATGCGCCACCACACCCAACCTCAAGTCCATAAAAATTAAGGGCCCAGGGGCTGGAGAGGTGACTCAGCGGTTAAGAACACTGGTTGTTCTTGCAGAAGACCTGGGTTCGAATCCCAGCACCCGCATGGCAGCTAACAGCTGTCTGTAACTACAGTTCCAGGGGATCTGACAGCCTCTTCTGTCTTCCATGGGCATTGCACAACACGGGTGCACTTACCTACATGTAGGCAATACACACATACACATAAAATAAAAATAATGAATAAAATTTTTTAATTAAGGGTCCAAATAATGGAAAGACACTCATGTTGAAAAACATAGTATTTTTCAGATGACAATAATCCAGAAACTCATCTCCAGATTCAACCCAATCCCTACCAAAATTCCAGCTTTTTTTTTTTTTTTTTTTTTGAGAAACTGGCAAACTGATCCTAAAATTTATATGCAAATAGGAAGTAAACCAAAAAGAATCTTAGAGAAAGAACACTTGGGGGCTGGAGAGCTGGTTCAGCGGGTAACAGCGTATGCACTGTGTACCCAAGGTCCTTCCTAGCACCAGCCTCAGGCAGCTCACATGAACCACTTCTCCTGCCCCACATAGTAAGTTTTTTTAATGTACATTAATGGGATTAGTCATCTGAGATGCTCAGGTATAAATGGGTGTAATAAATCCATGAATTTTTCTCCTCATCGACAGTTCACATTCCATGACTATAGACTTCCTGTCCCTAGAACAGTTGACATAACTGAGTTTGGGCAGAACTTCTGAACAAACCTACCTCCTGGAACCAGAACCTGACTATTTGAAAGGCAGAGATGGATGCTATTTTGATATACGTGGCATTCTGAGAAGCCCAGAAGTGCTCAGTGATTCTGTGGAAGCATTTCCTTGTTAGAACGGAGTACTGCTCTAAACACTGTGGTGTAGCAACGCCACAGCAGACGAGCATGGAAGATTCGGCTTCTGTTCCCTCAGCTCAGTGGCATGATGGCCTCTTACCTCCTCTTCCCTGTTCTCACACTTGTTCAAGCAGTGAACAGTCTGGCTTGTGGCTGGTCCATGGGGCAAAAGTAAGATTGTTCCCTGATCCCAGAGATAAAAGAAACTACGCTGCTCAAGATTTACTCTAGATTACTAAGGCAGTGATGCATTAAGGCCTTGCGGGAATAATCAGGGAATCTCTATAAATGTGAGATCCAAGACTTTGCAGTCTCCTCCAGAGTCTAGGCACTGATGTGCTGGTGAATGTTTTAACACTGGCTCTCTGAGAAAGAAGACTCAATTCATACTGTTTGTCAATTACCGTGCTGTAGACACTCCAGCCAAGGCCAATTCAAGCTAACAGCTTGGTGTAATTGAGTGACGTGTGGTGATGAGCTATGCAGTCAGCTCTGCCACAACAGCAGACAGCTTTGGGGGAAACAGAACTAGGATGTAACGGCAATCTCATAAGCAGGAATCAAATTAATCGCATTTTACCCTATTTGAAGGAAAGCCGAGTAAACTAAGGGAATGGCAATTAAAGAAAACCAAAAAAAGAACAGAGACAAGTCTGGGCACTGTCCTGGAAGAGGTGCCTCACCCAGGACTCAAGCTACCCCTCACAGAGGCACAACCCTTGTATCATGGTAGCTGCATTGGACTGAAAACAAGAACTCTGTCCATACAATTGGATTTCCTGCTCATCAGGCAACTTTTTGATTAGATCTTGATGTCTCTTTTAAAAATATATGTTACTATTTTTATTTTTTTGTGTATGAGTCTATTGCCTTCATGTAGGTAGGTGTACCCATGTCATGCAATGCCCTCAGAGGTCAGAAGAGGGCATCGGATCCCCTGGAACTGGAGTTTATGGATGGTTGTTAGCCACTATGTGTGGGTGCTGGAAACTGAACCTGGGTCCTCTGCAAGAGCAGCCAGTGCTCTTAACTGCTGAGCCATCTCTCCAGCCCCAGATCTTGATGTCTCTTGAAGAATCATTTGTTCAGAGAAGAAAAACGAGGCTCTATGGACCAGTAGTTTGCCGGACAGCTTGTCTCTCATTCACGGTTAACTAATCACCCGGCATTCTAAAGCACATTCTCATTCATTATCTTTCATCAACTGCTGCTTGGGAGGCAGCACACTCCAAGCATTTCCCCAGCACCTTGAGACTGCCACAGGCTCTGGGCAGCACCTCCCTCTGCCTTGAGGCCCTGTACACAGATGAACTAATGCCTTGAGGGAGGAGCAAAGGATGCCTGGGTCAGTCATCCGTGCCTCCAAACATCTGCTTTTAGTACTCCATTCAGCTGTTGTGACTGTTCTCATTGAGAAGGTTATAAAGGGATATAAAGGATCAGAGGGATGGACCCCCTGAAACTATCCTTCTCCATATCTGATATTTATTTATATGCCAAGGTCTAGTTCAAGGACACCTCTTTTATATTGTTTTCTCTATGCAGGAAGAACTGCTTCCTTAAAAACAGCCTTACCAAAGTTGGGCGTGGTGGTGCACCCCTTTAATCCCAGCACTGGGGAGGCAGAGGCAGGCAGATCTCTGTGAGTTCGAGGCCAGCCTGGTCTACATAGTGAGTTCCAGGACAACTGGGGCTACAGGGAGACCCTGTCTCAAAAAGACAAAAAAAAAAACAAAAAACAAAAAAACAGCCTTACCACTTGCATTCCTCCACTGCCCAGGGAAGGAGAAGAGAGCTGCCCTGATGGGCTGAGACTTCTTCCAGCCACAGGCTTATTTCTACGAAACCCCACCAAGAGCAGGAAGAGAGAGGGTGGGAAGGCCTAGCAATGAGACCTGTCCTCAGTCAAGGTCCAGACATGGGTGGATCTCTGCCATCCCCACACTGACTGGTTTGAAATTAGACTGCTTTATGTCAGTGTTACCACCTGCCGTAGGCCATGGCACTTCCCCAGAGACAGGGGGCCCATTAATTAGCTTCAGTGCAGTGCATCAAAAAGTTGGCTTCGGGGCTGGAGAGATGGCTCAGCGGTTAAGAGCACTGACTGCTCTTGCAGAGGACCCGTGTTCGATTCCCAGTACCCACATGGCGGCTATGAACCATCCTTAACTCCTGTTCCAGGAGAATCCAAAGCCCTCTTCTGACCTCCGCGGCATTGCACGACAGGGGTGCACTCACATACGTGCAGGCAATACCCTCATGCACATAAAATAAAAATAATAAATAAAATAAAAATAATAAAATATTTAAAAAAATATGTTTAAAAAAAAAAGTTGGCTTCATGGCGTCTTCAATATGCAGACACCAGAGGGGGCAGATGGAGTGACAGCTGGGGATTGAAAGAACAGCCAAGGAGCAGGTTTAGAAAAGACCATCACCAGATCAGTGGAAGGTCACACCTTCACCATGGGCTCCAACCTTCATCATGGGTCACACCTTCATCATGGGCTCCAACGGTGATGTCATTGTGAAAATCACACACTGTGTGAGGAAGCTTACAAGATCTTAGACTGGAACACAAAGATGGGATAGCATCATAATTCTGTTGGGTATAAGAACCATTTTTAACACCTTGGCACAAGTCAGCAACCAGGCACCCTCTTCTTGTATTCTTGGGTCCTGAAAACGGCCATGAGCTGTAACAAATGATTCTGAAGACAAAAGGGCTCTGGGAATCACACTCATCCATCTTGATCATGTTGTGCTTTCTGACTTTGAAGCTTTTCTTTCTTTTTTGAGATAAGGTCTCATATATTGATAGGTAAAGTAGGCGATGGATGAATCCAGTTGATTGGGAGAAAGCACCAGGACACAGATAAAACTCCAGCAGAATAGAATTTATTAGCAAAGGAACACATGGGACAGATTCCCTTCCAGGCAGGGAAAATGTCTGCCCCCGGGTGGTGAGCTGGGGTCTTTTAAAGGGGGAGGCTTCTGGAGGCTGCAGAAGGCAGGAAGATATATTTGTAAAACCCGCTCCCTTCTGTCTGTCCGTCAGCCAGGATCTGGGTCAGGAAGGGTTTGTTTTCGTCCTCTTAAGATAACGGAAAATGGCTGTGCTTAAGCGGCTCCTGAGGTCTCTGGTTAAAAGGTGGAATCTGTTTATCTTGTCTTCGGAGATCAAAGGAAAAGCAAGCTTCCTTTTAGAAGAGTCTGCTTCTCTTGACTGCAAAGACCAGGGTGCTATCAAGTGGGTTCCATTTTCTCAGGGGCTTTCGAGGTCCGAGGTCCATGAGGCCTTGTTGGTGAGAGGGCGGGGCTATCTGAATCCTAACATATATCCCAGGCTGACCTCAAATTCACTATGTGGTTTGAGGATGACCTTGAACTTCTGATCCACCTGCTTCTACTTCCCAAGTGCTGGGATTACAGGTATGCACCAGTGGGAACATCTTGCCTAGCAAGTTGGCATTATAGTTTTTAGAGCTCACAGCTGGGTAAGGTCACCAATGCCTCCCCCCCCCCAGTCTGTATAGCACTCTAGCATTTTATCTAAGCAAAATTAAAGTCATTTCTGAATATTCAAATAGGACTTTCTGAACTAGTGAAAAAAAAAGCTAAGTTTTTTTATATATAAGAAAACTTAAGATGCTTCACAGTATACCCCAATCTGCTCCTTGGCCACACTATCCAGAAAGCTGACCCATGGTAATGCAGGCTACCTGCTCTGGTTGAACTCTCCGTAGTGATTTTTATTATTGCCTTTGCTCAAAATGCCAGTCAGCCTCCATGTTTTCACCAAACAAACCCATGAAAGCTTCAAAGTCCAGCCTACATATTCACTCACTTATTCATAGTGTAGGGAGCCTTTGTCATTTGGACAGAGATTATAGTGACATGGGCCAAGGCGATAGCAAAGGTAATGAGAAATTGCTGATATTGTATTAGAGTGTTACAGAAAATCAGGACGCCCAGAAATCAAGCGCTCATCAGAGAGCTGGAGGAGTCACTTTTTTTTTTTAATGCTAGAAAACCCAGACAAGCTAATGCTCAGGGTTTCTGGGCCCTGATTACAGAAATCCATAAAGCTTTTATGGAGCTTTTTATGTCATTTCTTAACAGGTACAGCATTGGTGGGTTTAGACTATAGCCTATGTGACTTTCAACACTAATGTCTACATGTATGTAAGCCATTACAGGAGATTCCTTTTGTGGACAGTCAGCATGTTTATAGAAGATATTGTGGGACAAGCACAAAGACTTTTTTGTTTGTTTTTTTTTGTTTGAGACAAGCTCTCCCTATAGGCCCCAGCTGACCTGGAACTCACTATGTAGACCAGGCTGGCCTTGAACTCACAGAGATCCTCCTGCCTCTGCCTCCTGAGTGCTGGGATTAAAGGCGTGCACCACCACACCCAGCAGATTAAGACATTCTTACCTGTGCCTTTTACTGCTTGCACCAATGCAATGGTTAACAGATGTTTCACGAGGTAACTATGGTGTTTGCTTCTGGCCCCTTTGTGTTCTCCAGCGTAGCTTTGCCTTCTGTCGCCATAGTTAAGTATTTACTAGGAAAGCCAGTACAAAGATTACAGAGTGACCACTAGTGGTCCTAAAGCAAAGTAAAACACAAGAATCAGCCATAAGGAACCATCTCAGACACACAAAGAGAAACATTAAATGCATGGGCGTATTTCTTTTCCTCTTCAAGAATTCACAGAAACAGACCAACAGCTATACCAGCAGCTCGCAGCTGGTCTGGTAGGTAGGGATCCAGGAATTGAGGGTAGGCATGAATGAGAGTGGCACCATTCGCTATTACCCCCGGGACCAGCAGAATTTCTGCTTTCTGTCCCTGCAACCCTATTCTCTGATGGCCTAGACATCTTATCCCAAAGGCAGGGTTCTTGGATGTTTCAGGAAACACAATGATTCCATTTAACCAGGAGTTATGCGTGCTCAGTCACTTGGCTCCTCATGACTCTGAAGAAATGGGCAAAGAAGGGAATTTCTATTGTATCTGGATGACCAATGCTCACCTCCAAAGGGAAGCTGGAGGTGAGGAAGTGTGCGTCTGGAAAACAGATTCCTCAGTACGTTTCCCGGTATTCTCATAATCCAATCCAGGCAGAGCAACTGATGGATGGATGGCCCAGACCCTTTAGGGGTGAAAGTTGAGGTCACTCAAACAGGTGAGGAACCATGGCCAGCTGGCATAAGCAGTGGGAGAAGGTAGTTGTACCTACTGTGACCACCTAACCAGTCACAGAAACAAGGGACTGTAGCTCTCTACTGCATGTCTTTCTACTGTCACAGCAGTAGTTATTTCAAGGAACTGGCTCATGGGGACGGGGGAGTTGGCAAGTCCAGAGTGGGCAGGGTAGGACGGCAGGCTGGAGGCAAGAGAATAGCTGCTGTTGCAGGCAGGGTCTGAAGGTGGTCAACTGGCAGAGTTCCATCTTCCCCAGATGTTGTTGTTATTGATCTTAAGCCGTCCACTGATTGGATGAGACCCAACAATACTATCAGCTTTTCTGAATTTACTGATTTAAAAATTAGTCTTGTTCAGATATGCCATCACAGCAATATCTAGACTAGTATTTAATCAAATATCTCGGTACCATTAACCAACATAAAATTCACCAGTACATGGCTGGATTGTGGACCGTGGATACCTTGGAGAAAGAATGAATGGAAACATTTACGGATTGCACGTGGGACTCTGAGAGGAGAGGTGTTGTCCCCCAAGCACCTGGGAGTACGGAGATAGTCATTACTCAAGATGGGAAGATAGTGTCAGCAGTCACAGGTGGAGGGTGGGGCGGCAGCTTTGAACTTTGAGGTGTCTTAAAATTCCAGTGAGACCTCACACAGGGAGCAGGGTAGGTGACTCTGGTGTTGAGAGGCCAGGCTCAGACTGGAGAGAAAAGTCTCCTATTGTCTCTGTGGGCTTTTTGTCAGTCTCACACAATTCCTAAATTAGAGTAAATCTTTAGTACCAGACTTTGGAGTGTAGGGAAGTAACAACCATCAAAAGCTGAGATGGGGCTGGAGAGATGGCTCAGTGGTCAAGAGTACTGGCTACTCATGCAGGTGACCCAGGTTCGGTTTCCAGCACCCACGTCAGGTGGCTCACAACTACATGTAACTCTAGATCCCTTCACAGATACCCACACACATGTGACATACCCTCACACAGACATCCATAAATAAAAAATCCCTTGGGGCTGGAGAGATGGCTCAACGGTTAAGAACACTGTTCTTGCAGAAGACCCGGGTTTGAATCCCAGCATCCACATGGCAGCTAACAACTGTCGGTAAACTCCAGTTCCAGGGGATCCGATGGCCTCTGACCTCCTCAGGCATTGCATGACACGAGTGCACGCACATAAAGCAGGCAATACATGCATACACATAAAATAAAAATAATAGATAAAATTTTTTTAAAAAATCCTTTAAACAGCCAGGCATGGTGGCGCACACCTTTAATCCCAGCACTTGGGAGGCAGAGGCAGGCGGATCCTCTGTGAGTTCGAGGCCAGCCTGGTCTACAGAGTGAGTTCCAGGCAGCTGGAACTACAGGGAGACCCTGTCTCAAAAAGACTGAAAAAAAAATCCTTTAAACAAACAAATGAGAGACAGAGAGAGAGAACACCATCAATCAAGTTATAACAAACTGCCAAAAAACTCATGTTTCTAGCATGTCAGCTATGTTAACATGCTGGACCCTGTTCACAGGTTCCCTTATCTTCATGCTCCAGGGATCTCCTGCTAAGAAACAGGATGAAAAGCTCACTCCCTGTCCTCTACCTTTCCCCAGTCTCTAAACTTCCCAGAAAAATTTCTACAAAGCTGTCTACACTTAGTCTCTTAGTCCCTCTAATTTTTCAGCCTATAGATCAGGGCTTCTACCCAAACTCCCTACTCCAAAATATCTTTCTCCAGACTGACCAATGACCGATTATTTTGCTGGATTCAATAAAAATATAATCTCCATCTTATATGCTCTTGCAAGAACATTGAAGACCCTTAACCACATGCTCCTCCCCTTTCAAGACCAGACAGCTCCTCTTCTCCCAGCCTCGCGCTGACCATCTCCTCACCGTCCTCACCGGAGTCTAGTCACAAGAACGTGCCTTCTCTAAGTCGCACTCCTCATCCCCTCCTGCACTTCCCTTACTCTCTGAACGTTGTAACTCCCAGCTTAAATCTCTTGGAACTTCAGACCCATGTGGGGGGGGGAGTGGTATCACATATCGTCAGTATGTCCCAAACTGATCTCCACCCCCTTCCCAAAACACACCGCCCCATTCAGAAAACTGGGGATCATCTCCGCTTTCCTACCCTGCAGTCTCTATAATCCACTCACATTTTGTCAGTTCTATGCCTTTAATCTGTCATAGGGACCCACATCCCCCAACTGTTGTTGGATGCCTCTGTGTCTCTGTGATACTTGGAGAACTCGAAGCCGTGCACCTGGGCTCCCTGGACTCTGCTCACTGCTCTAGTTGTCTCTGCAGATTTTAATCCCGGTTTTTCTAGGTGATCAGCCATGACTATGAGTTATATCAGCTTTTCTGGGTTCTTGCAGCAGATTACTGAACCTGAAGGTGACCTTTGGGAGCTTATCAGTGAAGCAGCATGACTCTAGTCCTGGATGTGAAATAAATGATAGAAATCTTTTTGGTTCCTCATAGGACAAGATGATGTCCCGCCAAACCTTTGGCTATGTTTTTTTTTGCAGGGAGGGCAGCTGGTGCTTAACAGCTGTAAGAAAACTGCTTTATAGAGGTTGAGAGCATCTGAGCCGCTGAGCCATCTCCCCATCCCATCTCAGCACAGTGAAGGGCCAGCTCCCCCAGGCCACAGTGAGATTCCCTTCCAAATAGAGAACTGTAGACTAGAAAGGAACTTAGAGAAAACAAGTCTCTAACTTGGCAGAGAAGCCAACGGAAGTGAGCATAGAAACATAAAATGATTTGACCCAGGTCACAAATTTGGTTCAAATAAATTAATTGCTCATTGAACATCGGGTGCCAACCATTATGTCAGAGGCTGGGGAAGTAAATTCCCTCTGTTCAAGTGGCTTGTATAAATAGGAGGCTCTGGTCAGGGCAAGCAGTGGAAGGCATGGTTTTGGCCACTCACTAGGGACTGAGTGTGTGTGCCCTGGTGCAGGACAAGTGTTCTTAGAGCTCTGTTGCTGTCAGCCTGCCATGCGCCAGGCACTACGCAAAGTGAAAGGAGCTGTCACCCTCTGCCGGGGATACACAATCCGGATTAGTCAGGGTTTTCCAGAACAGGACTGATAGAATGAATGTATATTAACCAGGGATCTATTAGGTTGGCGTACACGGTATAGTCAGAGTACTTCAACAATGGCTGTCACACACTGGGGAGGCCAAGCACCTGCCAGCTGCTCAGTCCCAAAGGCTGGGTCCCCAGCTAACACTGAAGGCCTGGGGAATTTCCGGAGAACTACCAGTCTTCAGTGCACCTCAGAAGCCGGAAAAGGCTGATTCTCTTATCAGTGAAGGGATCTGTCCTAGTTTGTTCTCCATGGCTGTGACAAAACACTCTGACCCATCCCAACTTGGGGAGGAAAGGGTTTATTCAGCTTACATCTCCCAGGTCGCAGTTCCTCAGGGAGCCCAAGGTATGAACTTAGGGCAGGAACCTGGAGGCAGGAGCTGGAGCACAGGCCATGGAGGAATGCTGCTTACTGGCTTGCTCCCCTGGCCCCTGCTCAGCCTGCTTTCTTATGCAACACAGGCCCACCTGCCCAGGGGTGGCACCACCCGCAGTGGGCTGGGCCCTCCCACATCACTCAACAATCAAGAAGATGCCC
>NW_008348199.1:1223610-1237257 GCF_000622305.1 Nannospalax galili | reverse complement strand
CATAGTCTCTTTTAAAAGTCTCAACTGTGGGTGGGCTTCTGTAAAATCCAAAACAAGTACTGTCTTATTTCAAAGGGAAGAATCGGGCACACCTAAGCAAAACCAAAGTCCAGCAAATAGCTCAAGGCTGGACATCTGGGATTCACTCACAATCTTCTGGCCGCTCCACTTCTCTGACCCTGCCATCCATAGCACACACAGCTCATCTCACAGACCCAGGCCAGCTCCATTCCACACCTACTGCTGTCCTTGGTGGTCGTCCCATGGTCCCGGCATCTCCAAAACCTGGGGTCTCCACTGATACTGAGGCTACACCTTCACCAGTGGCCTCTTCTTGCCTCTTGGGGTGCAAAGCCTCAGATTCTCTCCATGACCCCTTCAATCCTGGGGTCTTTGCTGCAACTGAAGCTGCACTTTCACCTATGGCCTTTCCTGGCCTCTCAGAGTGCCAAGCCTCAGCTGCTCTCTGTGACTCCCTTCATGCTTTCAACACCAGAGCCATGCGGGAGACTCTTACACATTACCAAGTCCTGCTTCCAGCTTGAAATAGAGGTGCAGGTCCCCTCCATGTGCTGACCCTGAGGAAATACCTCCCAGAAGACTCTATCACAGTGATGATGATCTCTTGTTACTTACAGCTGATTTTTCAGCCCCAGCTAACCAGCATCAATTGTCCCAGTAAAGCAAAGGTTTTGCTTCAGGTTCTGGTCTCTTCTTAATCACAGCTGATTCTTCAGCCCCAGCCAACCAGAACCCACAGATTCTCAATTCAAAATACCACACAAACAGCCCTGGTAGTTCTGCTTCCCTTTGAAGCTTCACAAGCCAGGCCTCCATTGTTTACAACTCTTCCAACATAACCTTTCCAAGTTCCAAACTCTGAGCACGCAATGGCTTTTCCAGCCCAAAGTTCCAAACACTTCCACAGTCCTCCCAAAAACACCAAGGTCAGGTCTGTCACAACAATACCCCACTCCTAGTACCAATTACTGTCTTAGTTTGTTTCTCCATTGCTGTGACAAAACACTCTGACCAATACCAACTTGGGGAAGAAAGGGTTTATTCAGCTTACATCTCCCAGGTTGCAGTTCATCAGGGAGCCCAAGGTAGGAACTCAGACTTCCACAGTCCTCCCAAAAACACCAAGGTCAGGTCTGTCACAACAATACCCCACTCCTAGTACCAATTACTGTCTTAGTTTGTTTCTCCATTGCTGTGACAAAACACTCTGACCAATACCAACTTGGGGAAGAAAGGGTTTATTCAGCTTACATCTCCCAGGTTGCAGTTCATCAGGGAGCCCAAGGTAGGAACTCAGGGCAGGAACATGGAGACAGGAGCTGGAGCACAGGCCATGGAGGAACGCTGCTTACTGGCTTGCTCTCTGGCCCCTGCTCAGACTGCTTTCTTTTATAACACAGGCCCACCTCAGGGGTGGCACCACCCACAGTGGGCTGGGCCCTCCCACATCACGTAACAATCAAGAAAATGCCCCTCAGACATGGCCACAGGCCAGTCCAATAGAGGCAATTTCCCAATTGAGGCTCCCTCAATCCAGGTGTGTCAAGTTGACACTAAAGCTATCCAGCACAGGATCAGAGGTGGCAGCAACAGGACAGATGAACTCAGCAGCAGAGTAAAGGGCAAGAGAGCAGAAAAGCAAAAAGCTTTCCTGATCACATGTCCCTTTATCTGGGCCACTGCCAGAAAGTGCCATCCACACTCAGGGTGGGTCTTCCCACATCAGTTAAGGCAGTCAACACAACCCCATCCAGACAGGGTCATGGGTCAGCCTGAGGTAGATAAGTCTTCACTGGGGCTCTCTCTCCTAGGTGATTCTAGGTTGTGTCAAGTTCACAGTTAAAGCTGACCATCACATGCTACCCCTGGCCAGCTCGATACACAAGCACATTACTTTAAAATCATAACCTTTTGGGGCTGGAGAGATGGCTCAGTGGTTAAGAACACTGTTTGTTCTTGCAGAAGACCCGGATTTGAATCCCAGCACCCACATGGAAGCTAACAACTATCTGTAACTCCAGTCCCAGGGATTCCGACAGCCTCTTCTGACATCCAAGGGCATTGCATGACATGGGTGCAGGCCATACATGCATACATATAAAATAAAAATAATAAGTAAAAAAGTTTTAAAATCATAACCATTCACTGCTCATGTTTATTTAATAAAGTACACTACAGTCCAGCTTTTACAAAAGTTCCCAAAGTGCTAAAAAAATCCCAAGTCCAAAGTCTCTTTAAAAGTAAGATCCTGGGATGGGCATCGTGGCACACACTTTAATCCCAGCACTCAGGAGGCAGAGGCGGGTGGAGCTCTGTGTTTGAGGCCAGCCTGGTCTACAAAGGGCCAGGTGTGGCTATACAGGGAGACCCTGTCTCCAAAAAAAAAAAAAAACAATAAGAAAGCGAGCCCCTGTAAAATAAAAGTTACATATTTTCAACACCTTACAGCACAGCAAAAAAAAGTCATTATTCCAAAAGGGAATGAGCAATCATAGCAAAGTAAAATCAAATTCAGCAAAGAAGCACCAAACCCTGCAGCTTCGATGACCAGTGTCTGGAGCTTAGGATGTCATCTTCTGGTCTCCAAAGAGCCCAGAGTGCACAGTCCCAGAAGAGTGCCTAGTCCTGTAACATCTTATAATGGGAATACACCACTGATATCATCTCAATAGATGTCACAAGGAAGAAAACACAAATATCTGTTTAGTGTGTGCAGAAGCATATTCTTTTTAAATTTTTTTGTTATTTTTTTTTAATTAAATCTTTTAAAAAATGTGTTTTGCCTGCATGTAAGTGTACCTGTGAGTGCAATGCCAGAGGAGGCCAGAAGAGGGTGTTGAATCCTCTGAAACTGGAGTTACAGATGGTTATTAGCTGCCATGTGGGAGCTGGGATTCAAACTGGGGTCCTATAAAGAGCAGTCAGTCCTCTTAACCACTGAGCCATCTCTCCAGGTCCACAATCTTATATATCTTCACAAAAAAGGACATAAGCATTCACATAATTATAATCTTCACTTTTGTGGCTCGTCACTTGGCCATAGGTAGTATTTGTACTATCCATTCTGTGTTTCCCCCACACTTATCAAGCACTTCATCAGGCCTTGTTCTTTACCTGGAGGGATGACCCACACCTTCATTCTTGAAGAGTCTGGGCTATTTATTATCCTGCCTAGATTGGATTGTTGTAGTTTCCCATTGCCCTTAATCACAGGACATGGTCACACCAAGAGACACCCTAAAGATCTCCTGAACTCCAGATATAGTCTTACTTACTTCCATCATGGAGAAGCAGGGGGTACAGAAGTGTGGCAAATCAAGGCAATGAAGAAGTTAGGGAAGCCCAGGTCTCCTGTCCTCAGCCACACGTACATAGTATCTACAACCACAGCGCACTGCAGATAGACTGAAGCTGCCGTCACACAGACCAGATATGGATAAGGAAAATCCATCTACAAGGGAGTAAAAGAAACATATTGTGATGGTTAATATTGCCAACATGACAGGCTCTAGAATCACCTAGGGGACAAACCTCTAGGTGTATTGTGAGGAAATGTCTAGATTGAGATGGGAAGACCCATTCCAAATACGGGCAGCATCATTCCACTGGTTGGGTCCTGAAAGAATAAAAAGGAGAAAACAAGTGGGGGAAGGAGCACTCACCTGGAAGGAGCACTCACCTGGAAGGAGCACTCACCTGGAAGGAGCACTCACCTCTCCTTTGCTTCCTGACTGCAGATGCGGTGTCACCAGAGGCCTCGCTGCTGTCATGACAAACTGTAACTACTTGAACTGTAAGCCAAAATAAATCCTTCCTCCCTTAAGGTCCATTGTGGAAGAGGAGGCAGAAAGATTTAAGAACAAGGGAGGAGGTGCAGGACCATACAGCAATGGTCCTACGGGCACCTGGGACACTTCTCAAACAAACCTACAGCAATGGTGTCAGCATGCACAAGATACATGTGAATTTACGCAGACAAAAACCCAGTATAAAACTGTGGAGATGAACAGCAGGCCCCAATCTTAGTCAAAGAATTATTGGCAGATGATTACTACTGAGTGAAGAAGAGCTGATCTTCTTAAAGAGAGGGACTCTTGATAGGATGACTAAATCCCAGTGGATGAACTTGCACTGAGGGAAATCTGGGGGTGCTAACCTTACATGATAGGCCTTAACACAAATGATAGAATGTATGAACTCGGGGTGGGAGGGGGCTGGCTACGAGAGGGTGCCAAAGGGGAAGAGAGTATAAAGATGATTTTATGTATGAAATACACAAAAAATCAATAAAAATTTTTTTTAAAAAAGAGGGCCAGGCGTGGTGGTGCACACCTTTAATTCCAGCACTTGGGAGGCAGAATCAGGTGGATCTCTGTGAGTTTGACGCCAGCCTGGTCTACAGAGCGAGTTCCAGACCAGCTGGGGCTACAGGGAGATGCTGTCTCAAAAAGACCAGAAAAAAAAATTTTTTTAAAAAGAAGCTCTAGTGAAGTATTTGATCAGGTGACTAACAGCACTTGAGCCTGAAATATCAAGAAAGACTGAGAGAAAGGAGGAGCTTACTGTTACCCAAGAGAGAGCTACTATAGTTATTTTATTCTCAGAAAAAACTGAAAGCACTACTACAGTAAGAGGCTAAAGGAACATTTTCTCACAAAAGCACAAAAGTTCTAAACACATTTTAAGCTTAGTGACAGAATCTCAAAGCTCAAACCAAAATCTTACCAGAGTAGAAGGAGGAATTGACAAATCCACGAAGTAAAAGAATACAGTTTTCCCAAGGATATAATGAACATTTACAAAAAATGGATCACATACCAAAGCTCAACAAATCCAAAGGTTTCGTACAATAAAAATCAATTTCTTGAACTCAGTTTAATAAAAATAGAAATCAGCAGCAAAAAGCAAGTCTAAAATGTTCATATGATTCAAAAAAATAAGCAATAGAACTCATGGGTCAAAAAACTCAAAAATAATGATTTAAGATTAAGCAATACTTTTGTGGTGCTGGGGGTTGAAATGGAGAATAATACTCATTAACATCTACTCTGCATACATTCTCCTCACTTGTCTAAAGACTTCTTCCCCCTCATAGTCTCCTTTATAATTAAATTTTTTCATTTATTATTATTTTATGTGTATGAGTGTGTTGTCTGCCTGTGTGTAAATGCACCCATGTCTTGAAATGCCTGTGGAGGTCAGAAGACATCAGATTCCCCTGGAACTGGAGTTACAGACAGTCGTTAGCCACCATGTGAGTGCTGGAAATCGAACCTGGGTCCTCTGCAAGAGCAGCCAGTGTTCTTAACCCCTGAACCTTCTCTCCAGTCTCTCCCCTTACAATGTAATGACATACCCCAAAGGCATATAAAAGTTAAAATCTAGAATCCATGGATAAGAAAAAATGCAGTATTTGTCTTTCTGAGTCTGGGTAACTTTACCTAACTTCTAAGTTCCAACCATGCTCCTGAAAATGTCATTTATTAAATTTAACTTTTAAATTTGTTTTATGTGTATGAATGCTTTGTCTACATGTATGTAAGTGCACCCATCTTGTGCAATGCCCAGGGAGGCCAGAAAAAGATGCTGGATACCCTGGAACTGGAGTTGAGGACAGGGGTTAACTGTATGGGTGCTGGGAACTGAATCCAGGTCCTCTGTAAGAGCAGCCAGTGTTCTTATCCTGAGCCATCTCTCCAGCCCTCATTATGAAATTTCTTCATCCAGTTATCTACTAATGGACATCTAGGCTAGTTCTGTAAGGGATAAAGTCCTTAATAAGCACACAGTCACTAAAGAATAACAAAGATGGCACACTTCCTGCCTTGTCATGGGCCAGCAGAAAGGCCTCACTTCTTAAGTCCAACAAGCCCCCTTCAACTGACATGCTTAGAGTCACAGAGCCCTGAGCACGTCTCAGCTTGGGACTGTGACCTGCCAGCAGCCCCCTTGTTCAAGTTGATCAATGCAAAATTAGGGGAGGGGAAATTGCCAAAGCCTTTAGAAGGCCTAAGCCCTCCTGGGGCCTTTGGAGTCTGTTTCTGGGTCCCCTCTACACTTGTGGAGAACTTTGTTTCTTTTCTTATGAATGTACGTATATGTGGTTCTTTATGTGTATGGATGTGACTCTTTTGCCTGCTGCTCTCTGCTGGTCCAAGATTTTCCTGTCTGATAATGTGGCCACGTTATGGCCACTACAACAGTTCCATCTCCTAGCGGTTGTGTCAGTGCAGCAGTGAACACAGTTGTTCAGGCATCTCTGTGGTAGATGAACAGTCCCTTGGGGATGTGCCTAGCAGTGGGAGAGCTACATCACATAGTAGTTCCATTCTTAGGGTTTTTTTGTTTTTTTTTGGTCTTTTTGAGACAGGGTCTCCCTGTAGCCCCAGCTGGCCTGGAAACTCGCTATGTAGACCAGGCTGGCCTCGAACTCACAGAGATCCACCTGCCTCTACCTCTCTAGTGCTGGGACTAAAGGTGTGCGCCACCACGTCTGGCAGGGTTTTCTTTATTTTTTATGTGTATGTTTTGTCCACGTGTGTCTATGAACCACCTATATGCAATTCCTGCAGAGGCCAGAGGAGGGTGTAACTCTGGAACTAGAGTTACAGATGGTTGTGATCTGCCATGTGGGTTCTTAAAACCAAATGCACTTAAATCACTAAGCTTTCTGTTCAGCTACATTTTTAGTTTTGTTCGTTTAGAAACCTCCATACAGATGTCCATAGTGGCGAGACCAGTTTGTACCCTCACCCACAGTGAATGAGTTTTCCAACTTCCTCACATTCTCACCAGCAATTTTTGTTTGCTTTTTGAGACGGGATCTCACGATACAACCCTGGCTGGCCTGGAATTCGATATGCAAATCAGGCTGGCCACAAACTTACAGAGATCCACCTGCCTCTGCCTCCCATGCGCCGCCTCACTCTGACTTTCTTCTTGATGTTAGCCATTCTGAGTGAGGGGAGGATCTCAATCTACATTTCCAATGCAATTAATTTATATTTCATTGGTAGCTAAGGATTTTGAACACTCAAAAATGTTTACTGACCATTTGTAGTCCTTCTTTTGAGAACCATATGGCTAGTTTTTTAGTCTATTTTCTGATTGGAAGACTTACGGGTTAGGTGTCTAATTTTTGCAGTGCTTTATATAATCTACATACTAACCCCGTCTAATGTATAGCCAGCAATGATTTCCTCCCATCCTGTAGGAAGTCTCTTTAATAGTTTCCTTTGATAGGCAACTTTTTAAAAATATTATTTTTATTTTATGTGTATGCATGTATTGCCTGCATGTAGGTTAAGTGCACCTGTGTCGTGAAATGCCCGCAGAGGTCAGAAGAGGCTGTCAGATCCCCTGGGACTGGAGTTATGGACAGTTGTTAGCTGCCATGTGGGTGATGGGATTCAAAACCCAGTCTTCTGCAAGAACAGTCAATGTTCTTAACCGCTGAGCCATCTCTCCAGCCCCACAACTTTTTAAAAAATATTTATTTATTTATTATTCATTTATTGATCTTTTTGAGACAGGGTCTCCCTGTAGACCCAGCTGGCCTGGATTCACTATGGAGACCAGGCTGGCCTCAAACTCAGAGATCCACCTGCCTCTGCCTCCCGAGTGCTGGGATTAAAGGTGTGCGCCACCACGCCCAGCAAATTTTTTATTTTTAAAAAAATATTTTAGTGATGGGGCTGGAGAGCTGGCTCAATGGGTAAGAGCACTGACTGCTCTTGCAAAGGACCCGGGTTCAATTCCCAGAACCTACATGGCGGCTACAAACCGACCTTAACTCCAGTTCCAGGGGAATCTGAAGCCCTCTTCTGATCTCCGCGGCATTGCACGACACGGGTGCATTCACTTACATGCAGGCAGTAAGTTGAAGTTCTTGATCCATTTTGAATTATTTTTTGTGCAGGATGAAAGATGTGGATCAAAAATCATTCTCCGCGTGTGGAACTCCAGTGCTCCTAGTATCGTTTACTGACTCTTTTTTGTTACGTTTTGGACACTTCTCAAAACTTAGGAGGCTGTGGCTGTGGCGTTTCTGTCCTCTCATTCTTCCACTGTACACACCCCTGGTTTTGCTATTATAGCTCTGGAATGAAATTCGCGATCAGGTATTTCATGTCTCCAGCACTGTTCTCTGCTTAAGATTGCTTTGGCTACTTGGGGGGCCGTTCGTGCTTCTCTACGAACTTAAGGATGTCTTTCCTAGCTCTCTGAGGAACGTCTTTGACTCTTGGTGGGCACCACGCTGTATCTGTCACTTTTGGCAGTGATTTTCACAGCATCAAGTCTGGATCAGTGAGCATGGGAGGTCTTTCTATCTTGTGTTGTCTAGAGCTTTCAGTAGTCTCTGATATGCTAGGCTTACTCCTAGGTGTTTTTAAACTACTGTAAATGAGTTTCCCCCCAAGTTTCTTTTTCAGCAAGTTCATTATCTGTTTACAGAAGAGTGCTGGTTTTCCAATTTCATATCCCTCAGCCTCTGAAAGCATCAGTTCTAAGAGTTTTCTGATGTGTATGGAGTTTTTCAATATAGAACCACGTCCTCTGAATAGAGTGATTTTTTTTTCTTTTCGTATATGAACCCCTTTTCTTTCTCATCTCATTGTTCTAAGATTTCAAGAATATTCAGAAAGTACCTACTCATCTTCCACTTTAAAATCTTGGTTTTTCTCATTTAGTACAGAGTTGGTGATGTTTGTCACATACAGCTTTCATTGAGATATGTTCCTTATATTTCAGCTTTTTAGGATTTTTAAAAAACAGAACTTTTTAAATATTTATTATTTTTGGCCGGGTGTGGTGGCGCACACCTGTAGTCCCAGCACTTGGGAGGCAAAGGCAGGTGGATCTTTGTGAGTTCAAGGCCAGCCTGGTCTACATAGTGAGTTCAGGTCAGCTGGGGCTACAGGGAGACCTTGCTTCAAAAAGACAAAAAAAATATTTTTATGTGTATGAGTGTATTGCCTGCATGTATGTGAGTGCATCAGTGTCATGCAATGCCTTGGAGGTCAGAAGAGGGCTTTGGATTCCCCTGGAACTGGAGTTAAGGATGATTCGTAGCCGCCATGTGGGTGATGGGAATCAAACCCAGGTCCTCTGCAAGAGCAGTCAGTGCTCTTAATCACTGAGCCATCTCTCCAGCCCCCTTTTTTGGAATTTTTATCGTGAAGGAATATTGAACTTGTTAAATGCCTTTTCTGCACCTATTGATACGATCAGGTGATTTCTGTCCTTTATTTACAGGTTGTATTACATTCATTGATCTGTGTATATTAATTGCATCCCTAAGACAAAACCAACTAGATCATGACATATGGTCTTTAAAAAAAAAATTTTTTTTTTTTGTTTTTGGTCTTTTTGAGACAAGTCTCCTTGTAGCCCCAGCTGTAGACCAGACTGGGCTTGAATTCACAGAGATCACCTGCCTCTGCCTCCCATGTGGTAAGATTAAAGGCATGTACCACCACGCCTGGCCTCTTTTAAAATTTTTTATTATTATCATCAGTGTGTCGGGGGTTGGGGGTGGGGTGGGAGAAGAGAGTTTAGGGCATGCCACAGTGTGTGTGTGGAAGTCAGAGGCCAACTTTGGGGCGTTGGTTCTTTCCTTCCATTATAGAATCCTGGGATCACATTCGGGTTGTTGAGCTTTTGAAGTTTACACAGTGAACCATCTTGTTGACCCACATCTTCTTGGTATGTTCTTGAATTCAGTTTTGACATATTTCATTAAGAATTTTTGCATCTATGTTCAACAAGGGAAATTCGTTTGTAGTTTTGTCAGTGTCCTTTTCTGCATCTGGCCTCAGGTAACACTGGCTCCACACAATGTGTCTGACAGTACTCTTTCTCTATTTTTAGGACAGTCTGAGGAGTAAGAGTCTTCCTTAAAGTGTTGGCAGAATTCAACAGTGAACCCATCTGGCTCTGGCTTTTCTCGGTGAGGAGCCTTCTTCACGCCTTCAACCTAGTTGCCTGCTATGGATCTGCTTGTTCTACCTTCTTGAGTAGGTCTACCAGGCAGTGGTCTCTACATGAACAGAAATCTTTTAGAGTAGAGGACTCCTGCAAGTTGTCTTCTGACCTCCCTACGAGCAAGGTGGCATGCATGTGCCCACAGACACAAATAAATGTAATTTGAAAACATTGTTAGAGGAAACTGGAGTGTGACATTAGTGAAGGCAGCAGCAACGGGGAGGCACACCGGCAAGGAGGGAAGGCAGGCCACACAGCTTTGTCCTGCCTGTCTTCATGCCTGGCAGCCTATGGGGAGGTGCCTTCACTCAGGATGTAGCTCCTCCCTCAGTGGAGACGTTCTGGAAACGCCCTCTCAGACCCCCCCAAGAGGTGTGTCTCTTAGTTGATTCCAAATCCCATCAAGATGACAGTCAAGATTACCTATCATAGTAGGTCACATGTCTTTAGGAATGTATCCATTTCTTCTATATTTTTCAACTTTTTGGAACAGGATTTTATCACCACTAACTTGTTTTTTTGTTTATCCTGTGAGCCTGATCCTAGAGTATCATGAAAGCTAGGTAGGCACCCTACCCAAGCCACACCCCAACCCCAAACTCAATTTTGATTAGGCAAGTGTCTGGATATTTACTGAAGATGAAAAGGACCTAGTTCATCAACCATATGGAACACTTGACTCTCAGGATTAAACAAATTGAAAGAGATTTTTAAGACCATCTTTCATTTATTCTTTAATAATTTCATTTAAAGATAGATTTCAACAGGGAAAAAGCATGCCTGACTTAACTTTTAGAAAACTGTTTTGTAAAATGAGGAACAAAACCCTCACTAAATCTAAGGAAGGTAGATGAAATCTGCCTGCATTCTCTGAGTTATACCCAGAGTGAAGTTCTAGTAAGAGCTGCAATCTATCCAATAATCTACAAATCATCCACAGCACCTCTACCTGCATAAATCTTTTAAATTTGCATTAGAAAAGCATCAATTACCTTATGCTACAATGTGGAATTAAGAAGTAAATGTATTGTTTCACTTAATCTTACAAGATACTGTATTACTGCATGAAGAGTGAGTTTTAACTAAGTCACATTTCAAGTCTACTACAACCTAAGCTGTGTCCCTCACACAGTAACAACCTAGGGTTTGTACAGCAAGTTGAACATTACACTCTGAAGTTAAAGGTGAAAATCACCAATTGTGAAAAGGTGCTAGAAACAGCTTGGAAAGAACGAGTTTCACACAGAAAGAGCAAAATTTGAAGACCTGGCAAGCTATTAGGAACTCAGAGACTGATGTTTCTCTCAATGAAGAAAAAGACTAATTTGTTAAATGAACCTAACCCCAACCCTACACGGCTAGTGCTAAGTTCCTGGTAACTTAGTGATTGAAAATAAGAGAAAATTAGTAAAGGAAAATTCCAGAGAACATGGAGAATCTTGCCAGATTTGAGAGTAAGGAATGAGATAAGGTGAACACAGGCAAGACTGCCTCTTTGCTGGGAGGCAGGAGGTGAGGCTGGAGACTGAGGTGGGACATGTAGGAAAGTAGCATGGTTTCAGTGATAAGGGTTTAGAAAAGCCACTGTGAGAGCAGGAACTGGAACTGATGAAGGCCCATCTGTGACTCTGGCATTAAAAAATCAGTGTTCAACAGTCGTTATGCATTTAACGTTAATTTAAAGCACATATGGAAGGGATGTTAGGTGGACGTGAAACCTGGGCCCTGACCATACCTCTGCCGTTGAACAAGTGGATGCCTCTACCAAGTTATCATCACGGAGAGTTCATACTCTTTGGACAAAACAGACACTGAAGAGCATCCACTAAAGCCCTATTTCATACTATACTCTGGTAATACATACTATACTCTGGTAATACATACTATACTCTGGTAATACATACTATACTCTGGTAATACATACTATACTCTGGTAATACATACTATACTCTGGTAATACATACTATACTCTGGTAATACATACTATACTCTGGTAATACATACTATACTCTGGTAATACATACTATACTCTGGTAATACATACTATACTCTGGTAATACATACTATACTCTGGTAATACATACTATACTCTGGTAATACATACTATACTCTGGTAATACATACTATACTCTGGTAATACATACTATACTCTGGCAATACATACTATACTCTCAGCACTCAGGAGGCTGAAGGAGGAGGACCCCGAGTACCAGGCCAGCCTAGGCTATACAGTGAGATCCTGTCTCAAAAACAAATCTTTTTGAAATACACCACTTGCAGTGGTTCGCATGTAGCTTGTTCCCCTAAAGATTCACGTGCTGGAAACCTGTTCTTCAGTGTGGTGCTGAAGTGGTAGATCTTTAAAAGGAGGGTCTAGTGTGAAATTCCCCAGGTCATGGTTTGCTGCCTGCTTCCTCTATAGAAGGAGAACAAGCCCAGCCCCACTCTGGCTTCCTCTCTGGAAGGAGAACAAGCCCACCCCCACTCTGGCTTCCTCTCTGGTCATACAGTTCCCTCTTGCACAGACTTCCACCATGATGCCATCCACCACACCTTCACAGCCATCAAGCAGATGGCTACACCATGCTCTTAAAAGCTCCTGAACTGTGAGAAACGCAAGCATTTTTTTTCTTTACAGTTACCCAGCCTAGCCTTAACTTGCAATCCTGTTCGTCTCCAGGCTATCACCGGACAGGTTTCAGTATACCTAAACGACTGCAGGCAGGTTTCATATTGACATCTACCTCCACTGAACTTGGCGACTTTCATTTAGGGTGGCTTCCGTCCCTCACCTGAGTGGTGGGATTACAAGCGTGGGCCGCCACCTCCAACTTATTTATGGTTTTAGTTTTGTAGTACTGGGAATTGAACTTAGGGCCTCATATGTGCTAAGCAAGTGCTTTACCACTGGGCTGTATCTCCAGCCCTTTTTGTATTTTTTGAGACAGGGTCTCACTAATTTCCCAGGTTGGATTTGAACTTGCTCTGTACCCAGACAGGCCTTGAACTTTGGACTCTCCTAACCTTCCAAGTATGTATTTTTGAAACAGGATCTGTGTTGCCCAGATTGGCTTTGAATGAACCTCCCTCCTGCCCTCCAGTAACTATGTTATCAGTTGGAAGTCATCTGAACCTGTAAGGTATTTGCTTAAATTTTCTCTGGATTATTAACCAAATACGTTAATGATATACAAAAAATTCTGTACACATCAAACAGAGTTTTTCTGCAGGGCGTGGTGGAACATTCCTTTAGTCTCAGCACTTGGGAGGCAGAAGCAGGTACACCTCCGTGAGTTTGAGGTCAGAGGCCAGTCTGGTCTACGTAGCCAGTTCCAGGCCAGCCAGAGCTACATAGTAAGGCCCTGTCTCAAAAAAAAAACAAAATCTGGGTCTGGAAAGACTGTTCAGCAGTTAACACTGGCTGCTCTTGCTGAGGACCGGGGTTCGATTCCTAGCATCTACACCTCCAGCAACTCCATTTCCAGGGGATCCCACGCCTTTTTGTGAACTCCGTGGGCACTGCACGACACGGGTGCACTCACATGCATGCGGGGAGAACACTCATACACATAAAATAGTATCTTCAATCGGCAGTTCGATGAATATGGACACTGGACCCCGCGCACAATGGGGTGCAACGCC
>NW_008348199.1:1170312-1223534 GCF_000622305.1 Nannospalax galili | reverse complement strand
TTTTTGAGACAGGGCCTCCCTGTAGCCCCAGCTGTCCTGGAACTCACTATGTAGACCAGGCTGGCCTTGAACTCACAGAAATCCGCCTGCCTCTACCTCCCTAGTGCTGGGATTAAAGGCGTGCGGTACCACGTGGGGAACCGGCTCTTTAACGCTTACCAAGCAGCGTTGGACAAGACCGAGTCCCGTAGAACAACCCAACACTGCTTAGAAGATAAAGCCCCGAGTCCCGACCAGGACCCAGGTGAGGACACGCCACTGGTCGCGCTGCTTCCGGCCAGTCAGTTCCGCCCTCCGCTCCCGACAGGAAACCCGACGGCAGGTGCTCCTCTCGTGCGGACGGACGGCGGCGGCAGAAGCGGCCGACCTCGGAGATCGCGAGGCCCTGGCCCGCTCCAGAGAAGCAGCCAGACTCCGCAGCGACAGGCAAGCGAACCGCTTCCAAGGCGGACGGCGGCTAACACGTGACCAACGTGCTCCAGGTTCGCCCGCACCGCGGGCTGCGCCAGTCCACCCTGTCTGCGTGCACATGCGCGAGATCTCGTGCTCCTCCCCGCGACCAGGCACAAGGAGGCGTGCGCATGCGCTGTGTGACCCCAGACGCCCAGCCGGAAGAGGTGCTGTTGCCCGAAGCTCCGACGCGCTTGCCCAGCAGCCCGACGCGGGCGTTTCTTTCCTCCCTTTTTTCGAATTGGTTGTGAGGGGTAGATTCGAGTTACAAAATGGCGGCTCGGAGCGCGCTTTTCCCCGGCTTCTAGCGGCTTCGGGCTGAATGGATGTCTCTTTCTCTCCGTGCAGTACACAGAGAAGAGGGTTCGAGGGCATGCTGTTGGGCCTCGGAGTTTGCTGACCACTCAGGCCTCGGAGGCCCTCACCACACCGGAAGTGTCCAGAGGCTGCTTCGGCCCTGCTCGCCGCCGCGCCCACGTCCCAGCCAGCGGGACCTGGGAGGTGAGGGGCTACGGGAAAGGCCGGGGACTTGGGGGCGTACGGGCCGCGGGAGAGGCCAGGAACGTGAGGGGCTACGGGAAAGGCCGGGGACTTGAGGGGCTACGAGCTGCGGGCCGCGGGGGAGGCCGGGGACGTGAGGGGCTACGGGAAAGGCCGGGGACTTGAGAGGCTACGGGCCGCGGCGGAGGCCGGGGACGTGGGCCGGGAGGGCGCCCTGGGGCGGTGACGCCGACGCGGCGGCGGTTTGTGAAGCCTGGGCCTCCTTTCACGCGGCTACAGACCCTCGTGGCGGAGCTCGCCGGGGGGCGGTGGGGGCCGTTGCCGGACTCGGGTCACCCGCTTCTATCCGGAGCCAGTGTTGAGATTGGGGCTCCTAGGGCCGGGTGGTCGGTTTCCACCCGCGCCGGGCTCGGAAGGACCTGCAGACCCGTGTTTCCGTGTGCCTCGACGAGCGGAGGTTCGCTGTAACGTTTTTCCTGTTGAAGTCCCCTTTCGGGTCTGTTCCTCAGCGAGTCGTCTCCGGAAAGCATTTCGTAACTTGGTGGCATTTTGCCCTTAAACGCTCTGCAAACCCTTCTGGGCCGGGGGTTGTAACTCCTTGTATCAGATTTCCATGGAAACACCTTGGCAGAGGCCCCCTGGGCTGCACACAAAGACCTGAGTTCTAACCCAGCACTGCTTAATGGAACAGCCGTAATGGTCGTTCTGAACTTTCCAGAGATATTTATTCTGTCTCCTTTCAAAAAAGTAATACTTTTAAAAAAATTACTGTGTGTATGCATATCCCATGCCGCCCTTAAACTTGGTGTATGCCTTAGACTGGCCTCAGCCTCCGACGTGTCGTCCCTACCGGTGAAACACTCTTGTAAAAGACGGGCTTATTCAATCTGCTTTGTTTTCCACACTACAGCTTTTAACTTTTGGAGTTAAAAATGGAATATTATCCTATTTGCTTTTAACAAAATTTGTCTCTTCAGTACTATTACACTCCCCCTGTTCCAGGCACCACTCTAAAGTAGGCTTTTTCATTGCAGTTTCACAGCACTTCCTCTAGCCCAGGATCTCCCAGTTTGTACTGGATGCCAGTAGTAGTATCCTGTATTTTCTCAAATATGTACGCCTCAGATCACTGATTCCTCAACAGATTATGAACCAGGCAGGTTTAGGGCATTTGGAGTGCCTCAGTAAACTAAGATCCCTGCCCTCTGGTAATCTGAGGATAAATAGGAAAATGGAAGCACCTCCATTAATTTAGAGTGTCAGTTATACCTGTTGAAAGTATGAGTTAGGAGCTGGGCGTCCTAGCTGGGAGGCAGAGGCAGGTGGATCTTTGTGAGATCAAGGCCAGCCTGGTCTACATAGTGAGTTCCAGGACAGCTGGGGCTACAGGGAGACTGTCTCAAAAAGGAAAAAAAAAAAAAAGTATGAGTTAGATGTTAAAATTGTATACAGTATGGTTTTCATTTTCTACCCCACCACTTTTGCCCATAATTTTAAATAGTAAACATAACCGGTCCATCCGCTTACCCCTTCTGCCCTCTGGTGGAGTGTTAGATAATGACTAGGAAAATTTACAGATGACCCTGTGGAGACCATCTCTGAAGAGTTCTAGTAAAGGATTGTAGCTTCTTCTGATCATGAGAATAATAGAAAACTTTGCAAGTGTTTTGGAGGAGGGATTTAAGAAGATTCTCAGTAAATGGTATTAAGTTTCATGCATTAGATTTTAGAATAGTTAATTTTAAAAATCTATAATCAGGAAATAAGTACCTATAAGAGAAATCCCAGAGACCCTTGGGATATATTGAAAGAGCCCCTAGGCAGCAGACCTTGGAGGACAGTGGAATGCCATCACTTGATCTGTTCTATAGGTGCTAATCTTACTCTGGAGAGCATTGGGTGGTAGATGTTTGTATCTTGGTAACTTTGGTGTTCTAGGGTTGCTAGGCTGAGCACAGATGAGTGGAGAAAGGAATCAGGAAGGAGTCCAGGTGGGTTTTGGCAGCCCTGGCAGTCAGAAAGTGGAAAGGTGGTTTTTTTTAAGTCCATTCTCTTGTGAAGCCTTAAAGAAGCCAAAACAGCAATGCTAACAATGCCCTCTGTTGGATCCAGCTGGATTTATTTTTTCCTTTTGTTGTTGCTGGTTTGTTTACAGCAAAGCATTTGTTATTAGAATCAGTAACTTTACAACTTTAAGGGGTGAACAAAAGTGCCTTCTTTGGTAGGTGACTGAATAATCCTCTTCAGAGACACTATTGCCAGTCTCCCAACTCCTCTCTTCCCTCACTGCCATAGTTAGAAGAGATAAAATGAGTATGTATTTTTGAAACAGTGTACATTTTCAGAATGTTAAGTCCATATTGATAATATTTTGAACTTGTAAATAATGTCTTAGCTTTGCACAGAATATAATTTAGGGCCAGTAGATGTTAATTGGGAGACATTTCTTTATTTAACCTTAAGAAAACTCTTGTTGCAAAGGTATTTCCAGTGCCTTATTAAAATTCTTGAGAATAAACATATCGTCTTTATGAGAATTTAAAATATTTGGAGAGTCTTAAATATTAAGAATGTGGCAAGAATATTTGCATAGGATGTCCGTTATAATCTTTCCAAATGGCTTTGCCTTAGTGTTTACAGAGGTTCCTGTATTCCTTAGGCATCTTCCCTGTGCCTTCAGATGATCTGTATTATATATGTGCCCCTCGAGCCTTAGCAACCTATAAAGTTCTCACTGAAGCAGTTTCTACAATCATCAGGAGTGGTTTTTACTATATTTTATGCTGGACTGCATTTATTTTTGTTTGGGGTATTTTGATTTGTTTTGAGACAGGATCTCCCTGTAGCCCCTGCTGACCTGGAACTTGCCATGTAGATGAGGCACAGCTCACAGAAATCTGCCTCCCAAGTACTGGGCTTACAGCATGTGTCGCCATGCCTAGCCTGGAACTTATTTGTAAGAGCTATCTTGTCATAGAAAACTTAACATTTTACTCTTGTTTCTGTAATCTAGGTTCAAAAAAATGGCCAAAAGAATTGCTGAGAAGGAATTGACAGATAGGAATTGGGATCAAGAAGATGAAGCAGAAGAGGTAAAAAGCTGTTCCTAAGAATGATTCCTTAATGATGACATCTAAATTCATGTTAGAATTCCTGTGCAGAGCTGTGATGGGATTACAGAACCTTTAGGAACACTGAGCAGGAGAGACTGAGACTCCTTAGGAGCTGTTGCTTTCAACACATTGTAGAGATTTGTTCTTCATGTTGGAGTGTGCTTTCCTACTCGTGTCTGTTCCTTCTGTGTAGCAGCACCTTCCTCCAGAATCACATTCTGCAGCATTCTAAACCGGCCGTTTTGAGTGTGTTAGTCATGAATAAAGGACAAGTTGATTAATCTAGTCATGGAATTAGCATAGTGCTAGCACTTGGTACACCATTATACCTCAGTCTGCTGTCTCCATAAGTCTAGGTTTGAGAGGGTCACCCTTGCCCCAGTGCTTCTCTGACCTGCCATTGTTTGCTATTCTGATGGTAGATACGAAAGTCCAGCAATTGCATTGATTGAAATAGATTATACAATGGCGTGGAATTACCTCCTTGCCTGCAGAGTTAGAATTGCCTTCTGTAATGAGATCTTTTCATTTGTAGTGCCTCTTTTAGTAGTGTGATGCTCTCGGTCAGTTCAGGAAGGAACTCTGTAGCTAGCTCAGCTAGGTTTATATTGCAGTGCTAAGTAAAGGAAAGAGGAATCAGGAAATCAAAAAGGACTTTGAAGCCTATTCATAAGCTGGTATCTTCCTTCTTCTCGGTAGTAATATGTACTCTAATATGTTTAGGGAAACCAAAATCACAGGTGTGTTTTCACAAGACCTTTAACTGACTTGGTTTTTCACCAAGTCTTTGGTTATGGATTGTTTTCCCTAGATCTTAGGAACGTTCTGGACTACCATATAATGATTTGTTTTGATATTTCAATGTTCAGTAGTAAAATAACTCCAGTTTGAACAGATCCTACTGAAATGGGTATGGAAGGATTGTATTCAGTTAATTACCATTAACTGGGATAAGTGTTACCAAATGATCCCTTATTATGGGTATGAGAATCCTTTAATATTAAAATGATCTGGGGCTGGAAAGATAGCTCAGTGGTTAAGAACACTGGTTGTTCTTGCAGAAGACCCGGCTTCGAATCCCAGCACCCACATGGCAGCTAACAACTGTAACTCCACTTCCAGGGGATCCTACAGCCTCTTCTGTCCTCCGTAGGCATTGCATGACACAGGTGCACTTACTTACACGCAGGCAATACACTCATACACATAAAAATAATTTTAAAAATATTTTTAAAAAATATTAAAATGATCTGAAGTAACTAGGTGACAGTTGTCTTGTTTTTGAGACATGGTCTCACTTTGTAGTCCAGGTTGGCCTTGAACTGTCATTCTGCTGTCAGCCTCCTATGTGTTGAGATCACAGGTGTGAGCCACCATGGCTGTCGATAAGAATTTTGTGTTGAGAACGTTTGGCTGCAGCCCCGTGGGTGAAGAAGAGATAAAGGGGGAGGTCTTTAGCAGTGGCTGGTTATAGATAGGACGTTCAGCACACCGCAAGAGAACAGTTGGCTAGGGTCGTTTGAGGCCTTGGCGTCTCTGGCCTTTTGGACAGTGGGCAGATTAAGCAGGGCTGCTCTGCAAAACAAGCTAGGGCTGAGGCACAGTGGTGAAACTCAGTGTTTAGTATATGCAAGACCCTCTCCGACAGTTTTGAAAACTGCGCTAGTAAAATTCATACACTTGGTTTTAGAATGGGCTCCATGGTCAACCATTCATGAGTGGTAAGGGACCGTTCAGTTTTTGGGTGATGGTTTGTATTTCTTAATGGCAAGGCAATTTTATGAACTTTACTTTCTTAGAATATATGTCCAAACCGTTTGAGGTGCTGGCCAGGAATATTTTTGTGCCAAAGTTTCAGTGGTCTTAGTCTTTTCAGAAGTTCTTATATTCCTGTTTTTGGTTTGGGATTTGAAGCCTGGATTTATAGCTGTAAGAGTCATGATTTGCCTGATTAGAATTGGAATCGACAAAGGTCTATAGGTGATAGATACAAGCTCTATCTGAAATGCTCATCTCCTCAAACGCAAGTAACTGTCTAGTCTAGCTGTTGTGTTCAGCACTAATCTCTTTTTGGCATTACTTTTGTGCTATTTCACTTGTGTGTTCTTGCAGGCGGGAACATTCTCAGTGGCCAGTGAAGAAGTCTTGAAGAATAGAGCCATAAAGAAAGCAAAGCGCAGAAATGTCGGACTTGAAGTGAGTGCTTCCTTACGGCTTTTGTATTAACAGTGGCTTGATTTCTGAATGGCAGTGCGTTTATGTCAGCAGATGCTTTTAAAAACTTCTTACATGCTTTAAAAAAACTTTTTATGTGTATGAATGTATTGCCTGCATGTATGTAAGTGCATCTGTGTCGTGCAGTACCCTTGGAGATCAGAATAGGCATCAGGTCCCCTGGAACTGGAGTTACACAGATTGTTATCTGCCATGTGGGTACTGGGAGCTGAACCTGGGTCCTCTGCAGGAGCAGCCAGTGCTCTTAACCACTGAGCCGTCTTTCCAGCCTCTCAAAAAAACTTTTAAACATTTATTTTAGGTGTGTACGTATATATATATTTATTGGGGGAGGGAGGCACTTGCATGGACGTCAGGGGACAACTTGTGGACATAAGCTGTCTCTATCTACCATGTGGGTCCCTAGATTGAACTTAGTAGGTTGTCAGGCTTGGCAAGCAATTGTCTTAACCTGCTAAGCCATTTCACCAGACTGCAAATGCTTTTTAAAAGTGCTTGCTTCTTGTTATAAATGATGGGAGCTAGAAGAAAATATGAGGCATAAAAATGCCAATAAGGGAGCTCATGCAGTTAATATTTGGTGAGTATTTCATAAATAAGATGAATATTGACAGATAAAGTAGAGTGACAGTATGAAGAGGCAAAATGGGAAATCTAAGAAGTGCTGCAAGGGGTGACAGTGTACTTCAGTCTTAGCCACTTCTGGGAGAGCCCTTTGATTACAGGAGAAGCATGTCATGCCCCAGTGTTTAGGGTTGTATGTTATGTTCTGTATTTGATTCCTGTGCTCAGAAAGATAAATGAGCTGTAGTCATGTGACCAGTGTTGCATAATCATTGTATGTTCATGAACTCCTCTGCCTGTAGACCTCACCCCTCAGTGGGTTCCAGACCTGTGAACATAGTCTTGGTGATGTGGAATCTGGTCAGGCAGGAGAGGTGCTTGGAAATAGACCTGTGTGGCCACTTCAGAGTAAACCTACTCAGCCACACTATGTGGTATTCAAGCTTTTCTCTTAAAGTCAAGACTTCAAGGAGGAGGGGTGAAGGGAGAAACAGACTGCAGAGATGGCTCATCAGTTAAGAGCACTGGCTGCTCTTGACAGGACCCAGGTTTGGTTCCTAGAATCCATATGGCAGTTAACAACTGTTCATAACTCCAGTTCCAGGGGATCCAACAGCCTCTTATGTCCTCCGTGGGCATTGCACAACATGGGTGCACTTACCTACACGCAGGCAATACACGCAATACACATAAAATAAAAATAATAAATAGGGCTGGAGAGATGACTCAGTGGTTAAGAACACTTGTTCTTGCAGAAGACCCAGCTTCGAATCCCAGCACCCACATGGCAGCTAACAACTGTCCATAACTCCAGTTCCAGGGGGTCGGACAGTCTCTTCTGTCCTCCGCGGGCATTGCACAACACAGGTGCACTTACCTACATGCAAGCAATACATGCATACACATAAAATAATGAATTTTTAAAAAAATTTAAGTAAAATATTTAGCTGGGCGTGGTGGCACACGCCTTTAATCCCAGCACTTGGGAGGCAGAGGCAGGTGGATCTTTGTGAGTTCAAGGCCAGCCTGGTCTACATAGTGAGTTCCAGGACAGCTGGGGCTACAGGGAGACCCTGTCTCAAAAAGATGTCCCCCTCCCTCAAAAAAACCAGTAAAATATTTAGTGTGTGTGTATATGTATATGTATATATATAATTTAAAAATAACTGAGCTATAAAACTAAGCAAGTTCCTGTTACCAGTCCAAGCACTCAGGAAGTAGAGGCAGAAGATCAAGGCCATACTTGGCTACATGGTGAGGCTAACCTGGGACACGTGAGACCTAGTCTCAAGAAAATAATAAAAAAGCGAACTATGACAGATACGGTAGTTCACACCTATAAAACCAGCACTTTAGGCAGAAGCTGGAAGATGAGTTCAAGGTCGTCCTTGACTACAATGAGTTTGACACCAGCCTGGGCTGCGTGAACCCTGTATAAAAAAAATAACCAAACGAGTGAGTTGTTCTTACATATCCCCCTTTTTTTGGGGTCTTTGAGACAGGGTCTCCCCGTAGCCCCAGCTGACCATGAACTCACAGAGATCTGCCTGCCTGCCTCCTGAGTGCTGGGACTAAAGGCATGTACCACCATGTCTGGCTCATCCCTTTCTTTTTCAAGTAAAGATTATAAATTCATTTTCATCCTTTGAGAAATGATGAAAAAGACATCATTACAAAATAATAGCTGGGCATATTGGCACATGCCTGTTGTCCCAGTTACTCTGAAGGCTGAGGAAAAAGTATTGCTTGAGCACAGGAGTTCAAGACCCTGTCTTAAACATAGGTGTATTTATCACATTGTCCAAAGTGGGTTTTGTTGTTGTTTTTGTGATGCTACAAATTAAACCTAAGGCCTCCTGCAAGCACTCTTACCAATGAGCACTATTCCTAGCCCTGTTTTCCCAGGCAGATCTTGAACTTGGAATTCTCCTGCCTTGGCCTTTGGATTAGTTGGATTACAGGCCTGCACCACCAGGCCTAGCTATTTTCCAAGGTTTAGTGTGTTTGCATGTGCACTCACGTGTTTATGGCATGTGTGGTGACCAGATGCAGGCATTGTCACTCTCTACATATTGAATCCAGGGCTTGCTGATTTTGCTGATGTAGCTAGCCAGCTTGCTCTGCAGATCCTGTCTCTGTTTCCCATGCCCTGGAATCACAGGCGGGCTACCACCCCTGCCCACGTGGGTGTTGGGGATCTGAACTCAGTCTTCAGTGCGTATGTGGCAAGTGCTTTACCAGACCTCAGCCTCCATCTTATTTTTTGAGACAGAGTCTTTCACTAAAACTGTAGCTCACTAACTCCTTGGGATCCTGTTGTCTCTACCTCCCAGCCCTGGAGTTATAGGTGCATGTTGCCATACCCAGCTTTTTACCTGGTGCACAGCAAGCCCCAATGTCAAAAGTTTATAAAGTTTGGGAATGTATAAAGAAAGGAAGAAGGAAGGAAGTATACGGGAGTTCTGAGGAGACAATTAGTTAAAAAATCACTCAGAGCAGCTCATAAAATTGTGGTATATGTTAATAGGAAAATAATTTAAATTATAAAAGAATTTTGCCTAGATTGTATATACCATGTAATTCAAGATGAGAAACAGTCATAAGCAGACTTGGAGATGGTTCTGTTTGTTCTAGTTTGCTTCTCTATTGCTATGATAAATACCAGACTTGGGGAGAAAGGGGTTTATTTGAACTTCGAACGCCCACGTCATAATCCAACACTGAACTAAAGATAGGAACCTGGAGGAGACCATGGAGGAGCACACTGACTTGTCCCCTGGCCTTGCTCAGCCTGCTTTCTTACACAACCCTGGGCAGGCCCATAATGGGCTGGACCTTCCACATCACTCAGCAGTCAAGAAAATGTCTCACTGATGTGCCCACAGACCAATCCAGAGGAATTTTCTCAGTTGAGGTTCCTTCTTTCCAGGTATGTCATGTTGACACCTGAAGCTATTCAGCACAGTGGTCATAGGTACATATTTAGAATGTAATACCTAGTGTACAAACTTATTCATGCTGCTTTAGAGTAATACCAAGTGTGAACCTCATGTTACGTGTAGTATAGTGCTGCTAGGGAGATGGGCAGGAAACAGCTCTCCAGTGGAAGGATGGTCTTGTTTCTACTGATTTAGGATTGGCCCCTAGATAATGGATGTGAAGCTCAGTATGTTAGCGAAGAAGGAACAACCTGAATGATTCCATTTGGAAGTGTGTCTAGAGGACACAGTATATGGCACGAATTAACATGGGTGACAGGTGGGTGCAAATCTGGTGGCAGATGAGAGACATAAGGTGTGTGCTTGAGGTGAGGACTGTGAAGCCCAGGTCAGAATGAAAAGAAGCCAAGGCAGGCTGTATCAGGGAAGGGTAGGTAGTCAGTCAGTCCAGCTCTTGAGTAAATGAAGGCCAGTATGGAAATTGTGTATCCAGCTCTTAGCCTCTGGGCTTCATGTGGCCCAGGATAGCTGTGAATGCAGCCCAACAAAACTGTGAAGATAGACATTTATTTTGTGCGATGGTTTTCATTTTTAAGGCAGGGTCTCACTATGTACCTGGCTGGCCTAGAACTCATTATGTAGTCAAGACTAGCCTCAAACTCACAAAGATCTGGATGTCTCTGCCTCCCCAGTGGGGGAGTAAAGGCCTGGCTGCTTTCTTATTTTTTGTAACTTTATTGCATAGTTCTCAGCCTGAAGTTTGTAGCTGACAACACTGTCATGTTGCAAAAGGTTAGGCAGGCCTGGGTGTGCACCTTGATCTAAAACTTAGGTGAAGGAGGTGGAGAGGCAGGAGCCCTTGCACTGGTAAGGTAATTAAATATAGAACAGTCGAAATCCACATTGAGTTTTAACTATAACATTTAGCACCAAGATTTCATCAGAACTATCAGTAGTTTCTAAAACAACTATAAATACCATGTGGCTTTTAAGTCCTGTGCAAAATCAAAGGTCCTGAAGGTCTTACAGTATCACAGCTTGTCTGTAGGTAATTTGGTATATCTTGTTTCATTTTGAGACAAGGTCTTTTGTAGCTCCAGCTGGCCTCAATCTCAGAGATCCTCCTGCCTCTGCCTTCTGAGTGCTAGAATTAAAGGTGTGCGCTACCATACCCAGTTTTTTTTTTTTGTTTTTTTTTTGTTTTTTAAGACTTGTGGGTATACCGTATGACATGTGTGCAGGTACCTCCAGAGCCTAGAAGAGGGTTTCAGATTTCCCTGGAGCTGGAATTACAGGCAGTTGTGAGCCACCAGACATGGGCTCTGGGGACTGAGCTTGAGTCCGCTGGAAGAACAGCCAGTGCTCTAAACTGCTAAGCTCTCTCTCCAGCCTCTCATTTAGATTTCTAATGATGAGAAATCAGATTTCTGGGGCTGTAGCTCACTTGACAAGAGTGTAGGGCTAGCAGACAGGAAGCCCTTGGTTTAATCCACAGCACTATATGAACTGGGAGTGGTGGTATATGCTGATAATTCCAGCACTCAGGAGGTGGAGGCAGGAGGATCAGAAGCTCAAGGTCTTAGGCTCCATAGCAAGTTGGAGGCCAATCGGATAAGTGATGCCGGCCAATAAATAAGTAAAGGTGGCAGAGCAGCCTGGGCGCTGTTGAGCCGAGCTGCTGCGATCACTTGCTCGTCTTTGAAGACGGAAGGTATACCTCCCTAAGTGTGCTCTGCTCTGTATTCCAGTCCGATGGTGGAGGAGCCTTTAAAGGTTTTAAAGGTTTGGTTGTGCCTTCTGGAGGAGGGTTTTCTGGATTTGGTGGTGGCCCTGGAGGAAAGCCTCTGGAAGGACTGACAAATGGAAACAGCACAGCCAGTACCACATCCTTCACCAGTGCAAAGGCAGCAACGGAGCCCAAGACAGCCGAGCCCAAGACATCCTTTGGTGAGTAGCCACCCCCCCAGCCTCTGCATATGTAGGATTCTGTCTGTATGGGGGCTTTGGTTTTGTTTTGTTTTTTGACAGGGTCTTGCTATGTAGCCCAAGCTGGCCTTGAACTCAGTCAGTACTTCTCTTTCAACCTTCTGAATGCTGGGATTGTAGGTGTATACCACCAGGCTCAGCTTGTAAAGATGTTTTTAACCCTGACTCCTAGGATGTGTAAGTGAAAACAGTAACCATGAAAAGGAACTTGGGTAGGTACTGGCTATTTATAGAGCAAGTAGGTCAGCAGAACACAAACTTTGAGCCAGAACAGATGCGGGTTTTGTTCTCAGTGCTGCCATTTATCAGCTGTGTGACTTTAGTGTGAGGTTCTTAACTTTCTGAGTCTCAAAATCTTCGATTATGAAAGGGGACTCAGAATTGGCTGAAAGGTCAAAGGTAAAAGAGAAGCGCTTTTGTAGACTCTGAAGGTTTGCCTTCCTATCCATCCATTCTGTGTGTACCAAGGGTGTTCTGTGTGCCTCCCACCACAGTGGCCACTGGGAACTCAAGTGACACTGTCTTTAATCATAGCTTTCACAAACGAGGTTGGTACAGGAAGTACTGATTACCTGATCCTGTCCTGATCAAGTTAGTCAAGAACCCCTGGGATTCACATACAGAACAGGATTATAAATTGAAGTCCTAGAAATTACACTGGCTGGCTGGATTATGTCTTACTCATGCTGAAAGTGTGTGCTCTCTGGTGCTTGGTTATTTTGTGATAGGGTCTCACTTAGCTCCAGGAGCTCTGTTCGGCCTCTTACCTAGCTATGTAGCTGAAGATGGCCTTGAACTCCTGATCCTCCTGCTTCCACATTTTAGGGTTGTAGGCGTACACCATCACACTTCTCCTATTTGGTGTTTATTGAGTAGGATGTATCAAGTACTTTGATAACCATGTGCTTGATAAGTTCTGAGTGTTGCTTTGTGAATACAAGCTTTTTGAACAAGAAATAGGATACAATAAAAGCAAAAAAAGAAGATAGAACTCTAAAACTCTGGACCTAGCTGAGTGTGGCAACTTACACCCCAGGAAGCTGAGGCAGGAAGGTGACCAATTCCAGGCCAACTGGGGTTATATAGCAAGACCCTGTCACAAAAACTAAAAGGGCTGGGGAGATGACTCAACAGTGAAGAGCTTATATTTGTCTTGCAGGAGTCCCGAGTTTGGTTCCCAGCACCCTTGTCAGGAATCTCACACTGCCTATAACTCTAGCTCCAGGGATCCAACACCCCTGTCCTTCCTGGGTATCTACAGTAACATGCATATACCTACACACAGACACATATGCATAATTAAGCATAATAAAAATAAGCTGGGGTGGTGGTGCATGCCTTTAATCCCAGCACTGGGGAAGCAGAGGCAGGCAGATGTGTATGAGATCTAGCTTGGTCTACATAGTGTCTTTCAGGCCAGCTGGGGCTTTAGGGAGAACCTGTTCCAAACAAATAATAATAAAAATAAATCTTAAAAAAAAAAAGCAAACTCTAGGCAGTTTAATCAATGGATTTTCAAATGTTCAGTCTTTAATTTCTTACAGGTTCTTTTGCTGCAAATGGTCCTACTACCTTGGTTGATAAAAAGATTTTAAGCCCCAAGTCTAATGGCAGCAGTCAGCAGCCTTCCTCTGGCCATGCTCCCAAGGCCTGCTCTGGGAATGCCTATCACAAGCAGTTGGCTGGATTGAACTGCTCTGTTCGGGATTGGATAGTGAAGCACGTGAATACAAACCCACTCTGTGACCTGACGCCTATCTTTAAAGACTATGAGAAGTACTTGGCAACCATTGAGAGGCAACTTGAGAGCAGCGGTGGCAGCAACTCCGAGCCTGGGACGAACAGGGAGCCGGGGGAGCTGCAGCCACCCGGCCTCTTCAGCTCAGCAAAAGTACAGCAAGAGTCAACCTTTCTGTTTCATGGCAACAAGACTGAGGACACCTCTGAAAAGGTGGTGTTTATGTCTGAAAAGAAAGTAGACCCAGCACCAGGAGCAACAAGTGCCTCATTTAATTTTGGCAAGAAAATTGATAGCTCAGTTTTGGGCTCGTTAAGCTCTGGTTCCCTGACTGGATTTTCATTCTCCGCTGGAAACACTAGTTTATTTGGTAAAGATGCTGCCCAGAGTAAACCCACGTCTCCATTTTCTGCTAAAGTATTGGAGAGTCCAGCAGAAGGTAGCAGTAGTGATTGCAAAGGTAAATGCAGAGCCGCGTGCTCTTGGCTTAAATCCACATAAGCTTGGTGGGAAAAGCACAGGCCTGTGTTGAAGGCTGATCTCGTTTCTCTGTGTGGCTCCATCCCTTATGTTATCTTAGACACTTGGCCTTTATCTGAAACACAGAATAAGACCTGATTTTGTAGGAATGCTAAAAAGATGAAAAGTACTGAGTAGAGCTGGAGGAGCTCTGTTGGTAGGGCAGTGGCCTGGTATCCACGAGGCCCAGCACCACAGTCTATATCTATACATTGGATATCTAGCTAGGTATGTGATGACCATTATAGTAAAAGAGTACCAGGTGAAGACTAGGAAATGTCTAGCACAGAAACGTTGGAAAGTTTAGGGCACATGGCTTTCATATGAGAGAAGCAAATCAAAACTTTTTTTTTTTTTTTGGTCTTTTTGAGACAGGGTTTCCCTGTAGCCTTCACCTGGCCTGGAACTTGCTATATAGATGAGGCTGGTCTCAGTCTCACAGAGGTCCACCTTCCTCTGCCTGCTGAGTGCTGGGATTAAAGGTGTGTGCTATCACGTCTGGCTAAAAATATTTTTTGAAAACTGTGTTTTACTGGAAAAGTTCACAAATGTCCATTGAATTGGATTGTATTTAGGACATTTGACTGTCCATGAAATGAGATGCCACAGCATTAATGTTGGGGCCAGATCTGGTACAAAGAAGTTACAGGCACCAGAATGAACTCAGAATCATTCACCCTCAAGAAAGGAAATGGTAGGAGTCAGCGTCACTGTTATGGAGCCTGTTGGATATGGCTAGATGTGTCAGCTCTTGGCAGTGGATACAGTTGCATCCTCTGAAGATTGTATAGATGCCTTGTGAGAGTAGAGCACCAGGCCCATCAGGTTTCCTACTAGTGTCAGCACCCACAGTGCTCCCATGTATCCTGTATAATAACCTCAGGCCCTGTTCATCCACTAGAACCTTCTGAAGTAAGCATGCTTAGTGTCTACACTGTCCAGTGTGGTGGCCTCTATCCACAGCAGGGCAGTTGCACACTTGTGGCTAGATGTTGAGAGCTCAGTTTCTAATTTCTAATGTTTGTCCTGTTTTAAGTTAACTGCCCAGTGTAATGAATAGCTACCATTCAGTAGAACACTTCTAGAAGAAAAAGTCCTTTACATTGACTAAGATGGCAACAAAAACAAAACCAGACACACAGAATTGCATCAAACCTAAATACTTCTGGTCATCAAAAGAAGCAGCCAGGAAACAACCCATAGAACAGGAGACAGCATTAGAAGCCAGACATGTCACAGAGGGTTAACATCCAAAGTTGAGGGAACTTGGGGCTGGACAGATACGGCTTAGCATGGCTTAGCAGTTAAGAGCACTTGCTGCTCTTGTGGAGGACCTAAGTTCAATTTCTAGCACCCACATTGGGCAGCTCACAGCCACCTGTAACTTCAGATCTAGGGAATCCAACACCCTATTCTGGACTCTGGGTAACTGCACATGTGCACATACGTTCACATAGACACAGTGTAAATAAGTTTTTTTTAAATCTTAATATATATATATAAGGCACTTAATGCAATACAAGAAAGCAAACTCAGTAAAAACTGGGGAGGGATGACATGACAGAACTTGGCTATAAATAGGACTATTCATGGCCATAGAAAACAAAGCTCAGTGTTCCCACAGATGTGGATGCAGCCCCCCCTTCCAAAAGGCAGTGGTATCTGAGTGACAGTCTTGTACTGCCTGAGTCTCAGATGAAGCCAAAGCTAAGGCTTCAGTGACAGCCCCTCTGCCTTCGCTTTTTGGTCCTTGATGTCTCCTCGTGGCTGGTGCCTGTGAATCTGAATCAGTGTGCGTGTCCCCAGCAAGGAGACTGCAATCATTTGTTTGCTGCTGCTGTGCTGTGTGCTGTTCTGTCTGCACCAGACTCCACTGCTGTTCGTTTGGCCCTCGGTACAAGCCCAGGCCCCGAGGGCAGAGGCTCCAGTGAAGGTCCCCTTTTTAATTCTGTCTGAGTTTGATTCATCTCCTGAGGCTGAGACAGCTGCAGGGACCCAGTGCTGTTGTAGCATGTCCCAGTCCTGCAGACTGCCCCCTAGCAGCAGCCCTGGTAATTGTGGGCAGAGAATGCCTGCTCTGCCCTGGAGAGTAACTCTAGATCTGGGATCTTTAACTAAATAATAGTTTTTAAATGTCTCAGGAGAGCCTAGTGCCTACCTTAATTCAAATCTTGTGATCTAAGTTCTTTGAGCTCCAGAACCCATTTTCTAAGACAGTTGCTTTTAATTAGCAAGTTTTACACAGTTGCCTTTTTCTTTGAGAGGATCCTTTGTATTTTTGTATAAGCAGTGTCTTTGATCCTCCCTGTGGCTGTGGCAGTGGTACCTTGCTGCCCTGACCAGTCAGCCAGGTCTCTGTAGTGCCGGACCATTGGGCTTTGCAGCAGTTCAGACAACACTTAAATAAATTACACTTTGGAGCAGTGTCTCTTAACACACTTGTCCTGTAAAAAATAATTTTGCCCTCTGGCCATTGCTGATCTTGGTTTTCCCCTGATGTGATGTGGCCATGGCCACAGGAATATTGGGAAAGATAGTCTTAGTTCTGCAGTGGGCTACTTGAATAGAATTTTGTACTTTTTTTTTTGTAAATGTGAAGCATGGATGTTTTTTATTTCAGGGCTTTTTACAAATTGGAATATAGAAAGATGTTGTTTCCATTAGAAATGATTATTTAGGGCTGGAGAGTTGGCTCAGCGGTCAAGAGCACTGACTGCTCTTGCAGAGGACCCGGGTTCGATTCCCAGCACCCACATGGCGGCTCTGAACCATCCTTAACTCCAGTTCCAGGGGACTCTGAAGCCCTCTTTTGACCTCCACAGCATTTACACGACACGGGTGCACTCACATACATGGAGGCAATACACTCGTACACATAAAATTAAAAAAATAATAAAATATTTTTTTAAAAAATGATTATTTAGGGCTGTGAAGCGGCTCAGCATGTACAGGTGCTTGTTGCCAAACCTGAGGACTTGAGTTTGATTCCCCAGAGCCTACATGGTAGGAGAAAACCTTCCAACCTCCACATACCATGAGCACATACACACAAATTTTAAATTACTATTTTTTGGGGAAGAGAGTTAAAACCCGGCTGGCATGTCTCTCCCCTAAAAAAGCAAGGTGCTCACTTACTCCAGGTAATGCTTGGGGGTTGGGTAGCAAGCTTCTGCTGACTTGGTTGAGCTTCACTGAGTTGTCTTTGTGCAAGGTGGAGATGAAGAGGAGAGTGATGAGCCGCCCACAGTGGTTGTCACTGAAGTGAAGGAGGAGGATGCTTTCTACTCCAAAAGGTGAGTGGTGTCAGCAGGGCACCCTAGGGATGGGAGGGGCCATGGGGTAGCCTGGCCTCATCGTGGCCTGTGGTCAGTGGGCTCTGAACTGGAGTAGGGAAAAATGTTTGACCTGGTTAATTTTAAAACTAACCAATTTTAAAAATTTACTGCTGGACATCTTAGCTCCCCTGTGGCTTTAGCGTTTCTCTCCTTTTAAAGTGCTTTAGAGAGACTTCTGTGACCCTCCTGTTCCTTAGCACATCCCTTTCTCTTCTCCCCCCACCCCCGAGAAAAATCACATCATCACTGATTTTAAAGTTAGGCTTTGCTTCTGCTATAAACCTGGAGGCATCTGTGGTACCTGGAGTTTTACTCTCTTTTGGGGGGGGGTCTTTATCAGACAGGGTCTCCCTGTAGCCCCAGCTGTCCTGGAACTCACTATGTAGACCAGGCTGGCCTCAAACTCACAGAGATCGCCTGCCTCTGCCTCCCGAGTGCTGGGATTAAAGGCGTGCACTATCACACCCAGTATAGTTTTACTCATTTTTAATTAAAAAAAAAAATTACACAAGTGACACATAGGAATGATCTTGACTTTATAACTTTGTTTGTTTGAAGGGGGATTCTTTCATAAGTTAAATGAGCAACCATTAGTTTTGTCTTAATTACCAAACAGGTTGTGTCTGACATAGGCCTAGAAACACTGCGTCCCTTTAGACTTATTCAAGCCCTCTTAGGATATCTCACCATCTTAGGGGATTGAAAATTAAAGGATCCCTTAAGAGAATTTGAAAAAATAAGAAGGGGGGGTGTAAGATGCAGGATATTGCTGTGTCTGTGCCCATCCTTAAAAGGTCAGATCTGCTCTGCAGTTCAGACCTAGGTGCAGATCAGGGAGATGGAACAGGGAGTTTAGAGGATCTTGACGGTGGGTTTATGGGGCTGGGGCTGGAGTTCACCGATAAGTTCTTGCCCAGCATGTCAAAGATCTTGGATTCCATGTCCAGCACTACAAAAAATGGTGTGTTGGAGGTGTGGATTCTAGGATGTCCAACTAACAGTTTCTTGTTCTGATCTTTACCCAGATCCCATTAGTCTGGAGGGATCATTATGTTTGCTCATTTAATGAAGGTTTACAAGTACAAACAGTGCTTGTTAGCAGACTAACTTCTTGAATGTTTGATCATATCTGTTGTTTTCCCCATAGGTGTAAACTATTTTACAAGAAAGACAGTGAATTTAAAGAGAAGGGTGTGGGTACCCTGCATTTAAAACCCACAGCAAATCAGAAGACACAGCTCTTGGTACGGGCAGACACCAATTTAGGTGGGTGCAGCGTGATCTCAGTGTGGAAAACTGCTCTACTCACAGCAGTTCCTTCGATTTCGAAGGTTGGGTTTTTTCTGTAATGGAAAAGATCGTTAGGTCAAATTCATCTCATATTTATTGAATATGGACTTAGTTTTGAGTATCAGGAAAATTGTATATGAAAATGTAGATGTGTTGTAAAAAGCAACCAAAGGTTTTCATTTCCTTTATAACTGTAGACAAGGGTGTTTTTATTGTTTGTTTTTTGTTTGTTTTTTTTTGAGACAGGGTCTCCCTGTAGCCCCAGCTGGCCTGGAACTCGCTGTGTAGACCAGGCTGGCCTTGAACTCACAAAGATCCACCTTCCTCTGCCTCCCAAGTGCTGGGATTAAAGGTGTGCACCACCACGCCCAGCGACAAGGGTGGTTTGATAGGAACCAGTGTAACCCTTTTAAGGAATCCTTTTTTTTCTCTCTGTTTTGGTGTGTGTGACGGCCCAAGATTGTCATCAACTGTCTTTCCTCAGTTGCTTAGCCTTTCACTGAACCTGAAGCTCATTGATTGTGCCACGCTGGCTAGCTAGTCAGTGAGTTTCAGGGATCTGCAGGTCCCTGCCATCCCTCACCACAGTCCTGGGGTTCCTGAGCATATGTTCCATCCAGCTTCTTTTTTTGTTTTTTTTGTTTGGTGTTTTTGAGACAGGGTCTTCCAGTACCTCCAGCTGGCCTGGAACTCCATATGTAGACCAGACTACTGGCCTCAGACAGAGATCCACCTGCCTCTGCCTTCTGAGTGCTGGGGTTAAAGGCAGGTGCACCACCATGCCCGTCAGTTCCATCCAGCTTTTTACATGGTTCTTGGGATCTGAACTTGGGTCCTCAGTGCCTTGTATGATGGGCACTTTACTAATTGAGCTATCTCCCCAGCCTCAGAGAGTCCTTTTTATTGAGCAAGAAGTTACTGCATTACTGTCACCTCTATCCTACTTTAGTTGGCCCTTGCAACAGTCCACTGAAAGAGCAGGGCTTTCAGAGCCGCAGGCCTGGTGTGTGGTGGTAGTGTGAGGCTCTGCCAGACTCCCAGGAAAAGAGCTCCTGAGAGATGTTGCTTTCCTGTGGCTTGACTAATTTATAATAGTATCACCCAAATGTCAGTCTTGCCCAGTGTGCTGGCAAGAGAGACATTGTTTCTTTGCTGACCAGTCTTCCTAAGTGCAAGCACAGTTGGGAGTGGGTGCTGGGGTGAGATGCAGAGTGAGGGTGGGAGACTTGGCCAGGAGGGAAGGTGGGCAGCACCCTCTGTGCTAGACACATCTCCCGGAGACCCAGGTCTGGTTTTAAGGTCGAGCAATGTGGAAAGTTCTTGCTATAAGAAAAGGGTTTCAGCTGGTGTGGTGGCACGCGCTTTAATCCCAGCACTTGGGAGGCAGAGGCAGGTGGATCTCTTTGAGTTCAAGGCCAGCCTGATCTATACAGCAAGCCATACCAGCTGGGGTACAGGGAGACCCTGTCTCAGACAAAAACGGGGAGGGGGGTTCTTGCCAGCTGTTTGGGCATGGTGGCACACGCCTTTTAGTTCCAGCACTTGGGAGGCGGAGGCAGGCAGATCTTTGTGAGATTGAGGCCATCCTGGTCTATATAATAGCAAGCCATGCCTGCTGGGGCTACAAAGAGACCCTGTCTCAAAAAGGCGGGAAAAAAAGCCTTTAAAATTTTTTTGAAAAGTATTCCTTTAAATCATACATCTATTGGTGCTTATCAAACCACCGAATTTATCTGTAGCTTCTCTTAGTCCCACTAATAGCAGAAGGGGAGCCCTTGTGACTGAAGCCATCAGCACATCTCAAAGTTGCTTCTGCTCTGATCTTCAGCCGTTTGTTTGCTTTTAACATGTAATCTTTTTGTCTTTTCGAGACAGGGTCTCCCTGTAGCCCCAGCTGTCATGGAACTCACTATGTAGACCAGGCTGGCCTTGAATTCACAGAGATCCGCCTGCCTCTGTCTCCCAAGTGCTGGGACTACAGGCTTTCGCCACCACACCTGGCTCGTTAACATATAATCTTGATAAATATTTTCCTTCTTAACTGCAGGCAACATACTGTTGAATGTTCTGATTCCACCCAACATGCCGTGTACCAGAACAGGGAGAAACAATGTACTTATTGTCTGTGTTCCCAACCCACCGCTCGCTGAGAAGAATGCCAGTGTCCCAGCCACCATGCTGATCCGGGTGAAAACCAGCGAGGATGCGGACGAGTTGCACAAAATCCTACAGGAGAAGAAAGGTGCCTGAGCCCTTAGGTTGGCTGAGGAATGTCACCGAGCTGCTGCTCCCCTTCACCCCAACTTAGTCAGGTTTTCTCCTCTTCTTACTTTGACATTCTAAGAACTTCTAGGTAACTTGAAATTTTTGTGAGGAAGATTAAGGCCAATAAAACCTTGGGTATAATGTTGAGAAGCTGTTCTTCTTGAGAGCTATCCATCCAGTGTGCAGAGTGCATCATCAAATGAGAAGCTTGGTAAGACTATGATTCATTGAGTAAATTAACCTAAATGATCTCTTATGGACTACAATCAGGGTACCAATTAGCTTTTCCAAAGGCTCCTCCAGTCAGTCTGCGGGGCTGTGGTCCCTGCCTGCCCGGGAGGCTTCCCACGCTGTGTCCAACAGCGCTCCAGAAGAAGCTTGTCAGTCTGACTAGCGCTCTTACCAAATGACCGTGCCGCCACACTGTGACAGATGTCCTTCCCAGTGTTTTCAGGCTGGACTATGGGTACTGAGTATCCCTGTCCAAGCTGGTTCCGGCCTGGTTCTTTGCAGGTACTGGCCTTTGACCCTGGGGGCCGCTCCGCTGTCATTCAGCATCTGCCTTCTCATGCTCAAATGGGAGGAGTAGCTGGTGGAGGGAGGAGTTGTGGGCTTTGTATTTGCTTCTGTAGTTTTTACTCATGAGGTGCTGTCTGAGCCCCTGAAGACAGTATGGAAGGGGGTTTCCAGGAATAATGGATTTTAAAGCACAAATTTGGTAGTGTGTCATTCCTATACCACAGACGATAGATAACCCTTTATTTTTTTTAAAAAACTGAAACGATAGTAAGAAGGGAACCTAAGCTTGTGATGAGCCCGGGACAGAGCCTGCTGAACGGTCCAGAGCTGCCTGGCTGCACCACAGCCGCGTGAACTCGCTAGGAACGGAGTGAAGAGGTGGAAGCGGGTCAGTTTTTGCCGTAACATCTGAGACAGCAATGTGTTAGGTGTTTGGTATCAGAATAATCCATTTTTTTAAGGACAGCGTCCTGTCACTTAGAAGAGAGCTGTGGTTCTTCACTGTGTTGGCCACACCACCTCACAGTAGGCTTTAATGTGTGTCAGTCCGTGAACTCAGCACTGGAAAAGCTGAGGAGGATCACTGAGAGGTCAAGGCAGACTGCGCTACAGAGTAAGACACCCCCCAGGCCACCCTGCCACCCACAAGGAAAGGATTTTTTTGTCCAAATTTCACTTCGATTCCTAAGGAAAACATTTAGTACTGGTACCAGATGATCTTGTTGAAGGCTCACGATCAGCACCCAAGGGCTCACGCTTGTATATTCTGATAGTTGGCTGTGTTCTGACGTAGGGAAATAGTTACAAATTAAGTGGTACAGTTGCTTCAAATGACGGGGTGGGGGGCTGTGTGAAACCTGGTTAATTTTAAGTTCTTGAGAGGTAGGGCGATGAGGCCAGTGTTTGTCTGAGTTTCTTAGAGTGCTCTGTGCTAAGCTGTTTTCTGATCCCAGTGGGAGGACGTGGGTATGCATGCAGAGGTGTGCTTGTGCTGTCGTGGGATGTCCGACACACTGCACTGTGCGCCCGAGGAGGAGCTGTGCCTTTACTCTAGCTAGCATCAAGATGTTCAGGACTACGCTGTGTAAGCAGCTGCTCCTGTTCATGGTGGTCCTGTCCCATTCATGTCAGGTTTATCCAACTTTGAAATGAAGCAATGAGGGGAACAACTTTCAGAATCCAGTTAAGCCACATGTGCCCACAAGGCCAACGTGTCATAAACTTGGGAACTTTGAGGAGCATGGTGGTGTTCATGATGTGAGCATCTGCATACGCCATGACTATTTACCAAAAAGAAAATAAAATGACGGAATTGCCTTTTGAACTCTGCCCAAACAATTTTAATTCTAAATTAGTAGGTATATGTGGCTTGGTTTTCCTAACATTCCCCAGCAAATTTTTGCTGCTAAGTCGATCTCTTGGAAGTGAAATTTACAGGGAAAAAGTGTGCTACATGACCACAGCCCAAAATTTGGCGTTTCTTAAGCGCCTGGTATGCTTTAGGAACTCATTACTCTCCACTTGATCACAGGGAAGAACCAAGCGTGTGTGCATTTCTCTGTAAAATCTGATACCTTGTTACTTAGAGGGGCCCCTGGAGGGTTTACCTGTTTCACACCACGGTGTTAGCAGCTGGTTCTGACTGACCCATGGGTTTAGCTACATTTATGTTTGGAATTAGCCTTTAGTGTTTTCAGTGTGAACTGAGATTTTGACCTTTAGTCTCTGCTTGCGCTAACGTGAAGTGTGTGCTCCTTTAACTCTGCCTGCATCCTGACACATGCTGCCAGCCCTACGGCTTCCCACAGATCGTGTCTGCACATTCCTAGTAAGCGAAAAATCAAGTGCTGCGCTGTCTTCCTTACTGGAACCGCACACTGGCTCTTAGAGGCCAAGTCTTGACTGTTCATGGACCGATTCTCTGTTTGACAGTTTCAATTCTAAATCATATTTTTACACGCTGCATGCCAAACCAAACAAACATGTTCTGGGGTAGAGGAAAGGGATCCACCTTACTGTTGGGGTTTAAAGGTTTCCCTGAGCACTTGCTCAGCACACTTTGAAAGTAAGGCATCTTTCTTGCTCCATTATGTTCCTATTTCTGAAGACTACGTGCTCACTGTGACCAAGTCTCTTCATCCTGGAAGTGGGAGTTGAGAGAATGACCCAGGAGCCCTTGACAGATGTTCAGCCCAGTGCTCTGCATGAGGCACCACACGTTCAGTAGTCAGGACCAAGGGCTGTCTCAACGTAGAGTCCCTTAACATACAAAACTAGCAATCCGATGGAATAATCATTTAAAGAGGAAATTGTTTGGTAAAAACTAAAGTACTTGAATTGTCAGGCGGTATAATCTCAGTTTGTATTAGTCCCATTGAGGAAGTGTAACAATCCATGAAATGTGAATAAATAGTTTAAGGAAACCAGTGTTTTGACTTTTTTTTTTTTTTGCGCTCCTCTGTGATGTACTTGGCATTGATGTAGCCAGGCTGACTGGGAGAACCACACTCAGGCAGCACGCAGGATCTCTGAAATGGGAGGGCTAGCCTCAGACTTCTTCCAGTGGGATGAGCCACTTGAAACCATTCAGGTCAAGGACTTGACTGCACTAAGTCACAGTGGCGATTACAGAGCCTTAACTGGCTGGAGTGCCGAGCATCCTACTGGCACATTCTGGCAGTCCTCACCTGAGAAACAAGTGTGGAGCTAAGGAAGGTTACCGTTCTCTTGCAAAAGTGCATGTAGGATTTGTGTTCGGGCCTGTCTCTTAAGGATATTTTGAAGCTAAGGGTCAAAAGTGATCAAGAAAAAGATCATTTTGTAATTGAAGGTGACAGAAAAATCGCTTCAGATACCTTGAATTCTAGCCTGCGCAGTTGCGGTGTTTGGAGTGTGCAGGCTCTGGAGGCTCCTAAGGTCTACAGCATCACTGAGTCACCAGGTGTTCCTGGTTTAAGACAGTGAAGAATGGCTTTCCGTGATGTTTTTCCTGAACTGGGGCAGGTGTCCCCAGAGAGCAAGATTGTGCCTGTGCCACGAGAGGGACTGACGGACACCAGCACCAGAGATACCTAGGAGCTTAAGATTGAAGACCTTTTGTCCCTGCCCTAAGCTCACTGAACCAGGGCCTCAGGTTGAGGCCCAGTCATGCTGTCTTAGACTGGGGTCTAATTCATGTGTCTGATGCCATGGACTGCAGTACAGTACAGCCATCACCAGTAATTCCTAAGGCTTTCTTCACTAGCTGTTGGGTTGGAACTTCCACTGCCTTGCAAGCTCCCTCCCTGTGAGTCCCAGACAGCCTGGGAGGGCGTGCTTTCTAGCACATTCTAGGGGGACATAGCAGTTGCCAGCAGCTTTCCCAGGACAATGCCAACAGTGCCAGCCCTCACCATACGCCGTCTCACCTCGCTGCGTGGAGGGGATGCAGTCTACTTGCTCCTTGAAAAACCCCAGGCCCTGGGTTTAGATGACAAATTGGGGCCACGTGGCTTGCCCAGGGCAAGTAGACTGTAGCTCTTCATTGTGCCCTCAACATACATGTATATGTGCCCATTAAATCACTGGAATTGGCTTCTGGAATTGGCTTAAATCTTTTGAGAAAAATTGTTTATTCAAAATATTAGCAAAGTTCACTAGAAACCATGGTTGTTTCAAACTGAGCAACCTAATTGTTTTATTAAAGGTCAGATTCCAAAATACTCATCCACATAGAGAAAAGTCTTGTTAGCTTGTTGGCTTACATGAAGCTGTAGGGGGCAAGTCAATGAAGCTGTTAGAAAACAACCCTTTGTCACCTGTACCCCCAAACAAGTGTTTCCCTGTGGAAGTTTCCCAGCTTTGTGTCATTTTAACAAGCACAGAGTTTGACAGGTCTCCCGCGGATACAATACATACGATGGGCTCTTGCCCAGGCGACAGAGCAGTTTGCATTCTCTTTCAATACAGTCTGGAAGGGTTTCCCTTCCAGCGAGCATTTCCTTCCAGGCTAGGGCATGACGGTAGCTCCCAAAAAGACCCGGTACCACAAACTGCCTTCTGAAGCAGGCAAGCCAGGAATGGGGCGTGGCAGGCAGCCTCCAGGGTGGAGACTTCCCACATGCCCTCTAAGATGCTTCAGGAACTGCCCCAGCATTTCGATGTGGATAGCCAGGAGGCGTGGCTTACCTACCTAGCTCCCTCTTTCCCACCACCTTGTAGTTAGCCATGGAGGTGCTAGCCAGGTCAGAAACCCTCCTGGTCTGCTGTTTCTAGGGCAGCGGCTGATTCCTTACTGTGTTCCTTCTCAGACCCAGCTTTTGTCTGTAAGCTCTGGTGTCCTAGGCCTTTTGTCCTTGTGACACAAACTCACTGGGCATTTTTAGAAACCTCATGTGTCCATGTGTGAAAGGTAGCCGGCTGGGACAGTTTCTACCTGCAGTCACCCTGCTGATAATCGTGGGCTCTGGAAAGATCAGCCAGAAAATGAGCACGCTCAGAAGACCATGTAGTGGTGAGTGGCAGAGATGCCGGGCAACAGGGAAAGGCCTGACCCAAGCCTTCCAGAAGGCCAGGTTAGCTAGCTTCTTGGCTTTAGTTTCAGCCTTCTCCCCACTGATGTGGCAGTTTTTAGAGGTTCTTTTGGAAAAGCTTGGGAGGCTTTGCATGTGAGGGTAGACACTACTCATGGGAGTGCACAGTGGACCCTGCATGGGATCTTGTGATCAGCTTTAGGAATGTCACACGTCTGGATGGACCAGTTACTGCCCCGCTCCCAGAGTCCTCACTGGCCAGCAACAGCCAGAGCACAGGGTAATTTCCATTAGCCCCAACTTGCACCATGACAAAACAGTAGCTTGTGGCAAAGGCCCTTGAGGCAAATTAAAAGGCAATCCTTAGGCTGGGCCGCAGTATCTGTAACTGACCTGAAATGTGTATCATAAGAGAAATAACTACAGACTGGAGGAAAACAAGAAAAATCATTTTCACCTCTAAAACTTCTCAAACACGAAAACCTGAAGCAACATTAGCCTCCTGGAAGCCTGCCGTGAGATTTCTGGTGGATGAGATGTTCAGCCGGCTGTGGCTGCTTATGGAAATACCACTCAATTAGTGTGCTGATAAATTCAATGTAAGCCAGCTCAGTGCCTTTGTTGAAATGTATTTTGCAGACATCACAGGACTTGAAGTAGGGAAAAAAAAAAAAAAAAACATTCTTGGCAGCAGATTTAATCACAGATAGAATGAGGTCGAAGCCGGGCGTGGTGGCGCACACCTTTGACCCCAGCACTCGGGAGGCAGAGGCAGGCGGATCTCTGAGCTTGAGCCCAGCCTGGTTTCCATAGAGAATACAGGCCAGTTGCAGCTACAGGGAGACCTGCCTCAAAAAGACAAAAGAAAAAAAAAATGAGGTTGAAAACCTTAAAGATTGATAATTTCATACAGTCAGGGACTGAAGTTAAAAGGTGAGGAAGAGGTAGGGTGCAGCTCACTTAATGGGTGCTTGCCTGGCATGCACAAGTCCTGGCCTCCATTCCCAGCACAGCCTAAAAGTAGGCGTGGTGGTGCAGACCTGTAATCACAGCACAGAGGTGAAGGCAGGATCAGGAGCTCAAGGTCGTCCATACAGCAAGTGTGAGGACAGCCTGGGCTCCATGGGACCCTGTCTCCAAAAAAACCCCAAACCACTTCACACACAGCAGAGTGGGAGGACTTCGCTTAAGGCCCTGGGTCGCCTTGGGAGGAATAGAGAACAGTAAACAGACTGTCAGCACACCCACAGCTCCCTCTGTTTCTGGGGAGCCCACCTACCACAGAACTCTGAGCTCCGCTCCAGTCCACGAGTTACGGCCCCGTGTCCCAGGGCAAAGGGCCACAGGCTTTCTTTCCCTACAGAGGTTCAGGTCACTATTCAATCAGGAAAGGCCCTGCTGGTGCCAGATCTGTTCACCTCGAGAGCTAGGACAGTACTCCGACTATATCCACTGAACGGCTGGTTCAAAAGGCTCCTCTATTCAAACTCCTCCAGTACACTGTCTTCTGCCTCCAGCCTCTCACCAGTCCTACCCAGGTAATAAAGGAGCCTGCCACGTTAGGTTGGCAATCTCAGGCCTTCCAAGTAGCACCCCACAGCACCTGTACTTCGTATCTGGGTCCTTTAGGGTGTTGTATTTATTTTTCAGGGTGGCTCTGCCCAGAGGAGGCAGAGATAGAGTAAACCTGAACACAGAGAAGCCATGCCACATTTATTTATTTTGAAACGGTGTCACCATGTAGCCCAGGCTAGCCTCATACAGAACCCACCTGCCTCTGCCTCCGCCAGTGCTGGGATTAAAGGTGTGCACCACCAATGCTTGGCTTACCTTATCTTTCAAAAGTCTACTAGTAACATCTGTTAAAACAGCAAAATCAAATCCCAGTTTGATTCTAGCTGGATTTTTTAAGAAAAACTCACATTAAGAGCATGCAGAAAACAAAAACCATGCCTGCATTTCTGTCCTTCCTTCAGGTGGACAGAAACTGAGCTCTGTCTATGTGCTGATGTGCTCAGTCCCTATAACTCATCTAAATGCTAACAGATCTCTTAGAACAGGTGGGCTGCGGGACATCCCAATTCTGTTCTCTTTTGGCTGCTGCCCACTACTAGTGTTTTAAATAATAATCTTCTTTTGGAAAAATGAGCCTGGGTGGCTTCCTGTAGGTGCCTGGGACTCCAGTGCGACCTCGGGAGGCAAGATGGACACTCCCTGAGCCAGGAAACAGTGGCTCCCCCTTTGAAGAAAACAGCTTCCTTTTTAAGGTTGACCCTAGGTTTCCTCAAAGGAAAACTGCACTTGAACTCCAACTTCCATTTAAGACATGGCCGGGTGTGGTGGTGCACGCCTTTAATCCCAGCAGTTGGGAGGCAGAGGCAGGCGGATTTCTGTGAGTTCAAAGCCAGCCTGGTCTACATAGTAAATTCTAGGCCAGCTGGGGCTACAAGGAGACCCAGTCTCAAAAAGACAAAAAAAAAAAAAAAAAAAAAAAAAAAAAAAAAAGACGTACGCATGCTTTGGTCATCCTGTGCTGGACAAAGGGCTGGCATGTTCCTGGAAAAAAAAAGACGGCTCCAATCCTGGCTGTCACTTGTTGCTCTAAAACTTTCCGACAAGATCTTGCTACGGAACTCTCACAATCCCCCGCCTCAGCCTCCTGAGTGCTGGATCTGCAGCTGTGTGTCACCATGCCTAGCTCTCTGATGTCAGCTATCTGAAAGAACACACATCAGTGACAGCTTCCAGCCACGCAACAGCCTCTGAACAGGTTTTGAATTTGGTGTCAGAATGCCTCAGAGAAAGATTCACAGACCAAGAAAGGGGGATGCAGCCAGATGCCTGGCTATGTGGGAGCGGGTGGCAGTGCCATCCAGGCCGTAGACTGGAGCATGGGGCCCAGCTTGCCCTGCTCAATTCTGAGCAGTTCACTTAGCTTCTTTGCGGGGGGGGAGTTCCCTTGACCCTGCAAAGGGATGAAGGTACCTAAGTGTTGGAAATAGGCCTGCATATATCAATATGTGCTGTGTGCCAGAGAGCCAAATCACAGGCACCTACTCCACCCCCTCTACACCTCCTCCTTACAGTCTGGGAAGCACTTGCACACACTCCTGAAACTGGTCCTCACAGCAACCCCGGCTTAGCAGAGCCAGCCCTGAGCCCTGTCTCATTCTTCCACCGAGGACACACCAGGCTGTATTTCCCCCCAAATCCCAGGTTCTGTTTTCAGACCCCAGAATAACCAGGCTCCTGAAGCATCAGGTGTGCTGTGGCTGCCCTGGACACAGACCTGAGGGCAGCATTCGCACCCCCGCAGAAGGATGGTATCCTGGACCACTGGGCAATGCCTATGTTGCTGCTCTGACACTGAGGCAGGACTGGGCTCTGATGCACTGAGACTGGTCAGAGTACATGGGGACCAGTGCTCCAGACTGAGCCAAATGCTTCTGGAGACTGCGTGTCCTGGACACACCCATTCCTCATCCCTTTTGGAAGAAGCTATTCCAGAGCAGGCAGGAGAGGCCAGCCTCCTGTTGCCTAACACCCAGCCCTAAGATGCAACCCAAGCTATGCACAATGACTGGCGACCCATTATACCCTGACCCAGCTGTGCACTGGAACCCTGGAGACTTCAGTGAGGTAGGTGGTATCAGACCCATTTTACAGGTGGGCAAACCGAGGCAGAATGAAATGCAATAGCTCGCTTTTAATAACAATATACAAAATCTAGAGAAAGCCCCAAAGTAGTTCCCGATCTCAGACTCCATGGAATGGGGCTAGGCAGGAGGCACACCCCTGTGCTCGCTCTCAGCCCACAGAGCTGATGCTTATCACATAGCCCAGTCATCCAGGGTTCGGGACACCAAACTCCAAATAACAACAAAGAGGCCCAGCTTCCAGTTTATTCCAGTTGGATAGGGGAGGCCTCAGCTTTCTCGAGAGCACACTGCCAGATTGAGGCCTGGACTATTGGCACATGGCTACCTGCACCCACCCAGTGCACTGTCTGCTCATAACAGTAAAGTCTGCTCCTCCACCCAGGATGCTGGGCTGAGAACAGGGCCAGCACAGAGGAGATGGCACCTGCCTCACTCCGGAGATCTGGCCTAAGGATGGTTCTGCCTAGAACCTTCCTGGGAAGACGCCAACCCCAGTCCCCATCAGACACCCCCTCAGCAGACATGCCCTCCCACCTTCTCTCAGAAGCAGTCCTGTGGGTCCCTCCAGCCGAGACCGAGGCGGGGCGTCTCGGGGTTGGAGGTCTGAGTGTTAGTGGTGTTCTTTGGCTGGAAGTGAAGGCCATTCTGGGGGATCAGGGCCTGTCTGTTCAGTTTGAGGTTGAGGCCCGTTCTGGAGCTGGGCGTGGGACGAGGTATTCCCAGCCCAGGAAAAGCCTCCAAAGGGTTCATGATCCCCATCTTCTGGCGGGAACCCAGTGTGACGAGTGATAACTGGGGGAACTTAGGTTGGGGATGACTTGGGCACTGAAATTCATCAGTACAGCATTACAAAATCTTAACTGGTTATGTAAGAGAAGTGTGGATGGTCGGCCTGGTGCAGAGCCCCAGCAGTTGGGTTCTGCCTGCTGGTCAGGGTGGGAGCCCAGGTCAGGGGCACATTCTGGAAGCTGGTGGCCCCTCACGCGCTCTATGGCCTCTTGGTGTCTCTGGCCTTCCTTGGAGCAGATGGCTCTCCAGAAGGCTGAGGGGCCAGGCAGGGGAACAGGGTAGGAGCAGAGCCAGCAAAGGACGACGAGGCACTTCAGTTTGGGCTGGTGTTCACAGAGTCGGCCCTGGCCCCAGGAGTCGAGCGGCCCTGCCTGGCTGCAACTCCGGCGCTGGCTTGTCACAGAAGACCCGGGTGGGGGTGACAGGTAGGCACTTGACAGCGCTCCCAGGGCCGGGCAGGGCCGGGACTCCGTGCAGGCTCCACACACACTAGGTCATCAGGATGGGTTTCTGCCGTACTTCCAGGATGTCTAGGGTGGCAGGAGGGAAGCAGGTGGGATGATGGCACTCGGCCACTGGCCCCCTTAGGAGGGAGCCACCGCTACTGCACACATGCACTTCCACTTGGGCCCCACAGGCCGCAGAGGCCCCAGACCACTCTGCCGTCCCAGACCAGCAATGCACAGACACAGCTGCAGAGCCCAGCAAAGGCCAGGAGGCTGGGGTCCCCGCAGGACCCGGGACTCAGAGCTCAACCCAGCAGGGCTTCTGGCCAGGGCCACAAGCAGAGCCCAAGCACAGGAACGACAACCATTCAACAAGGGCCAGTCAGAAAAGGCTTCAGGGACAGATGCTGAGGGAAGACACTAACTCAGGAAACCACAGTCCACTGAGGTCTGGAAACAGGAGGCTCTGCAAGGGCCTGTCTCCCCCCAGCCACTACCTGTCAAGATCCGATGCAGTGGCAAGGTGACGTAGGTCAAATGTGCATAGAGAAGGAAGTTTCCATCCACTCTGTTCAGCTTCAGCCAGGACCCGACCAGGGACCGCCCTGTCCCTGACAGGGACCGGGACCGCAGGTTAGTAGCATTGTGCAGGTCAGCTGGAGAGGAGAGAGACAGGTCAGTGCCCCAGAACAGGACCTGGGGGAAGCGGAGCATGTTGCCCCCTCCCAGCCACGCTGTGTCCAAGCCACGCTATGTTCACGGATGTTCCTCACCAATGCCAATACACCCAGAGCCCAGCCTCTAGACCTGTAACCCCTTCAGTCTGCCAGGCCCAGCCTCCACCTGGGCCTGGGCCAGAGAGCACGCAGTGCCCACCTGGGTGAAGCCCTCCTTCCCTTCTATCCACTCAACACACACACATGGGGCTGTCATGGTACCAATTCATCTTGAGGACAGTGAGGGATGCCCAGAGTCCCCCAAAACTTCCCAATCTGGGTCTGAGGGCCACCCATTCTCTGAACACCGCTTTCTAAAAGACAGGCAGAGTCCCCACTGGCCCCTGGCTTCCCTGGCCCACAAGGCTGAGGATTCTCATTCTGAAGGTGCATGGTCCTCTGGTGGTGGTGTGGACCACTGAGAAATGGGTGGAACCAAGCAGCCAAGCAGGGACCTTAGGCAGACACCAGAAGGTCACTGGCAGGCCAGAGGGGAGGGCATGAGTTAGGATGACTCTTGATGTAGAGTAAGAGGCAGAGGAGGCAGAGACAGGCCAGAGTAACCTTGAAGTTCACCCTGGGACAGAAGGGTTTCAGAGTGAGGGAAGCTGACCCAGGGAGCCCAGATAAGGAGATGGAAGAGTGAGGGACCAGTCACCTCCACTGTCATCCTCTCGGAAGAACTCCTCGCTGTCATTGGCAGAGTGTGACTTCTTCATCTCCGCAATGCGGTTCCGTGGCACCTTCCTCTTGAGAGATGGGGAGAAGAAGGCGGGCCGGTTGTTCCGCTCCGGTGTGGGAGGGGTGCTGAAGGAGGTCACCTAGGAATAAGAGGGCCAAGTCACAAGAGTGGCAGGAACAGAGCCTGCTGTGGGGCCCCAAAGCCACTCGTCATCCACGCATACCCAGTTGCCCTTGGTCTGAGGGTCAGCTGTCCCGGCTGAGGGGACATAGGGCACTGGAGACTAGCAGAGTACCTGACTGCCAGCACTGCCTGAGGAGGAAGCAGGTTGCCACCAAAACCAACAGAGGGGCTCTTCCACATCTCAACAGCAAAGCGTGGCTGGTGTCCTGGGCTGCTGACCTGTTGAGCCCTTAGCCACGTCATACCAGCCACACCCCTCACAGAGGCTCACAATGGCCCATCTGATGAATGAGGCAGGACAGCAACCTTGACAGCCACCCAGTAGTAGGAGGACGGCAAATGGGGACTTCAGATGACCACCCCCGATGTCTTCTGGCCCACAGACCCCTTTCCCTCTTGCTCCCAGCCCCCTCTCCCTAAGTACCTAGGCAAAGCAACTCTCTTCCCATTGCCTCTCCTCCCTTCCAAGCACATCCAGTCCCCATCACCAGCATTTTCCACACTCACTAGGGGTGAGGTGGGCACAGACAGGCACAAGACATAGGTCCCTGCCCTCAAGGGGCGCACAGTCTGCTGGGGGTGACAGACTTGGGAAGTGACAACCACAGACTGCATGCTGGCCACTGAGATGGAGAGAGGGAAGCACAGGACACGGAAGCACGGTAGAAGGGACAGACAGCCTGGGCCATCAGGGGTAGGCTTCCCGGAGGTGCGGCTTGAGCTGGGTCTTGAAGGACGAGTAGGAGTTCGCCAGGTGAAGAAGGGGGGGAAGGGCGTTCCAGGCAGAGGGAACTTGGCCCATCTCCTCCCTCCTCCCCACGCAAACAAGAATCGGAGCAGCAAGCTGAGCTGGAGACTTCGGGAGCCCCATCGGCCTCCTCGTCATAGCTCCGACATCCACCAAAGTTCCGGCGGCTGCTGGGCTCCAGACGGTCCTCCCTCAAGCCAGGGAAGGTTTTAAGAGATAAAAAACAAACACCAGAAACCACAATACACACAGTCTGCATTTGTCATGCACTGGTTACAGTGACCCCTGAGGATGGGAGGGCGGGCAACAGTGGGCACACGAGCAGCAGGCTTGGGGCCTGCAGTGAGCAGCAGGACCTCACAACTCCTACCCGGATCCCAGAAACCCCTGCTATGTAGGGCCAGGGGCCTCTTGCCCCTCACAGCCACTCCTGCTTGTTAGATGGGGGAATCAAGGCTTGGGTAGGCCACGTCGCAAACACTCAGCTTTGTGCAGCCTTTGGGCCCAGGCCCTTCTGCGCACCTGGCACACACACATCATTTCAGGATCCCATTGAGCAATGTTAAACAGCAGAACAGGCCCCTCATCCAAGAGCTCAGCACCTAACCCTCTCCATTTCCTAGACAGGAGGGACCCCTCCCTGGAACTGGACTCAACAGTCCATGAAAAAATGCATTTCTCTTTGGTTTAGAAAAGACACTGATTGACCAGAAGATCCCACCAGAAAGAAAAATAGGCAGCCAGGAAGGAATGCAAGGGAGCCACCCACCCACCAGTCGGCTCCTGAGTGTTACTTCCATGACATCAGCTGCAGAAAGAAACCTTGTGCCTATCTGGGGACACTCTGCAGGGCCAAGTCTCGCACAAGGAGCCCCCACACCTTGGGAAGTAGGTTCGCACCCCATTTCTGAATGAGAGAACAGAAGCTCAGAGAGAAAGAGACTTGCCCAAAGCCTCATGAACAGCAGAGCTGGCCCACCTAGTGCTCTAGGCAGCCTCCTGACACTGTGATGGTGGGTAGAGCCTTTTTCCTACCTGCCTTGGGGCCTGTCACATGGCCACTGGCCTCGGCTCTCTACCTGGGGACAGAGCACTCTTAACCAGCAAGGCTTAGGCCTGTGCTGAGCCCTCAGCGCCACATCGCCTGGGCAGCAGCCTGAATTTCCAGGTCTGTGAGTGGGAACGCTTAGGCCTGCCCATGGGGCTACTGCTAACCGACAAACCCTCTCGACAAATGGCCAGGCTAGGAGAGGAGTTGGGTGACCCCTTTGTGCTTACTGGCTGTCCTTGTAGGACCCACTGTGGAAGGGCTTGTATGCCCATAGCTGCCCAGCAGGTCTACCCAGGAGGGCACCAGGGCCACACCTGCCTTCCTAGTCAGTCCCTTCTGCCCATGACTTCTGAGACTCAGCCCAGTAGCAACAGCAGCTTAGAGGCAGAGCAAGCTCTGGCCAGGGCACAAGCCTGCTGAGTGACCTTATACAAGTCACTTCCTCTCTGAGGCTGTCTCCTTATCAGCAGTGGTGGGCTGGTGGCCAGGTGATAATCTCCCTCAGCCAGGGGCTGTGGGGTAACAAGGTGTGTGGAAAGTAAATCCATGGGGCAGGAGGCCCCTCCCCTGGCCATGTAGCCCTTACCCGTTCGTGCATGGGTGAAGCTGGGCTCGAGTCCTCTTCGGTTCCACAGGGGGATGTGTCCCCAGTAGACACGCGGCTGACCGCCATCTCAGCATGGCCCTTGCCCTGAGGCCCCTTCATGCGTACGAACTCCATGTTGTTGTATTTATAGAAGCCAAATGACATCTTCTGGGCCATGCGAGCAGCCACACTCACCTGCAGCGGGTGGGATGTGGCCTAAGTCAGTGCTGTGGGGCTGGCTCCTCTCCCTTGGGACACAGCAGCCAGTGTGACCATCTCCGAGGCCATCCTTGGGGGTTGTCTGCGCCACAGGGAACCCAGGCAAGCACAATAGACGGTCTGATGGGGATTGTGCTCTGGAGCCCTGGCCAAGTCTGTTCTCACTGCTCTGAGTCTCCCCATCACACCACACAGACTGCAGTGTTGACTCCAAGCTGTGGCACCAGCCATAGCAGTGGCCTGTCCACCTGGACTCCTCTCTCCACTGAGTTAGTCAGGGGCTAGTTGGGGCAGGCAGAGTACTGCACCACCGGCTGTTACCCTGCAGGGAACTTCAGAGGGACAAGTCCCCACCTCTATCAAAGATGGACACAGGTGGGCAGAGACAAAAGAACATAAGGCAGACTATATACCCAGGCCAGGAGCTGCCAGAGGGGCAGTAGGTGCCCTGATTGGGGGGGGGGGAATCTTAGCACAGCTGTGGGCATCAAGTGCCCATGCACTTGGTGCTTTGGGATGGAGGCCTTCCCAAAGCACCCCTAAACAGCCCCACACTCACGCGGTTGTCGTACACCTTCTTCAGAGCCTCGTAGCGGATGGAACCCTGGAAGATGACGCCCTGGAACATGTTGGTTTTGTCACTGGCCACCAGCTCAACGCAGACCATCTCTCCTTCCCCCACAGTCATGTCACTGAACACCTGAGGTGGGAGAAGAGGAGGCAGGGACATCAAATGTCAGTGCCACCACGTAAACCACACCCTGGCCTGACCTCGAAGGTATGAGCTGGATATGGTACAACCTGTAATCCCAGCACCAGCATGTGGGCAGCTGAGGCAGGAAGATGGGGAGTTTGAGGCCAGAGTGGGCTATGCTGTGAGAGCCCATCTCCAGAAAGAAATAGAGAGGGAGAGGAAGAGGAAGAGGAAGGGGGGAGGAAAAGGAGAAAGAGGAGGATGAGGAAGAGGAGAGATGGAAGGGGGGAGAAGAGAAAGAAAAGGAGGAAAGACCCCATTCTGCAGAGGACCCTGAGAAGAGGTCAGCTCACTTGCCAAGGCTACCCAGCTCTCCACCACCCAGCCTTTGATCCTCACAGATAGGAGCAGCCTTGCTTGGGGGTGCCACCCACTCCAAGCCCAGCCTCTTGAAGAACCTTCATCCCGCTGTTTCATACCAAGTTAAAGCTACAAGGGCTGTGCAGACACTTGGGGACCTCCTTCCTGCCAGCCCTGTCCAGCCCACCTTGCCCTGACCTTGGCTCCATGTGAGCCTGTACCACCTGCCTAGGAGAAGAGCACTGGAGCTTGGGTGCAAACAACCAACCAGAGCTGCTGCTCCCAGGGGCTGCCACACAGACATGAGCTTCAAGGTTAGACTCAGGCAGTAAATAGCTGAGCAGAGTGAGCCTGGGGAGAGCAGGTCACCCCGAGCTGCAGGCACTTCCGCAGGTTCTCTGACCATCTCTGGGTGAGCCCAAAGGACCCTCCCCCAAGAGCCTCAACAGAGGAGCCTAGCAGAGAGTGGGATGGCCAGCCTCCCTGCCCACACCTCCTGGCATCTGTATTTCTCTAAGTGTTTTCCAGGCCCTTTTCCCTAGCTTTACAACAGAGGCTTGGTCACAGGACTGAAGGCCCACCCTCTCTGACACCCTTGAAATTCTGAGTAGCATGGGCAGAGATGGTCAATCACAGAGCAGCAGAAATAACAGCTGCTCCTGGCCAGGCAGCGTTTACTGTAAGCATCGCCGGTGTTCTTCCACTCAGCAATCCTCAGGCTGCCAACCCTGACCCCTGGGTAGGAAACCTGGTCCTGATGCTCACTTTAGAGATGAGGAAACCAAGGCTCAGAGCAAGGAGAACTTGTCCCAGGTTAAACACTGGGAAGATGGGGAGCCACACTGGCTGGTGTCTAGAACCTTCCCTGCTCCAGACACCCAAGTCTCCTGTGAGGATTACAGGGTGTCAGTCTCAAACGTCCTGAGAGGGGAAGTGGAGCGTGGCCAGTGGCAAGTGCTCACCTCCTCAAAGCTGTCGATCATGAAGAAGATGTTGGGGTAACTCATCTTGGATTCTTCCCCTTTGCTGTCCATGGGGTGTTTGCTGGGGGATGCAAATACTTGCTGAAAAAAAGCAGATGGAAAGGGATGAAATATTTGCCTGGAGGGTGGCCCAGAGGCATCGCAGGTACAGGCCACGTGGCCACGCTGCTCAGACTCAGTCCAAAGCCAGAGATGCATCCGAGGGACGTGGGTGGATGCACAAAACCAGTCAACCTCTTGCCTCAGGGATAGAAAAGTGAGGAGGAGGAGGGGGAGGGAAGCAGAAGAGAAAGGAGGGGGACAAGTCCCAGAACAGGTAACCAGAGGGTTGCTGGGGCGGGGTTGGTGGGGGGTGGCCTGGCTCCTGCACCTGGGCTCACCTGGGATTTCTTTCTGTGAATATGGATGTCCCCCCCATCTGCACGGGTGCACACTGCACAGGTCACCATGTAGTCCAACTACAAGAGAGCACAGGTCAGCATGTATGAGGGTCACTGTCCCTCGGACCCATGGATACCCTATGGCACCCCACCCGATACCTTCTGCAGGATGAGATTCAGGCACACGCTCTCCTCCCAGTCAATGTCGGGATCTCCCAGGCCCGGTAGCTTCTTGGAGTCCCGCCGGTACACCTCCACCTCTACTTCCGGCTCAGCCTCAGCCAGCTGCAACATAGGACAGAGTGAGATTCCAGGGTCCCCTGCAGCTCTCCACATCCTGACGGCTGCCCTGGGCAGGCAGTAACATAGACAAGACCCCCATCCCCAGCCCTCATCTACTCTTCCCCTGGAGCCTCAGTTTCCTCATCTGTACAACAGACTAACAGCATCTTCCTCTCAAAGTTGTGATGCTTAAAGGATCATGCATTTCCCAAGTGCTGCTAAGGACAGCAATGCCTGCTGGGCTCACAGTGAACAGCAGTGGTTGGGCTCCATGCTTTACAGATTATCAACCTGTTTGTCTGCAAGAAAGGCACCGTGAATCCCACTGAAACAGGCTGAAGATCACATACTAGATACTAGACAACCATCAAAGAGAGCGGAGCAGCCATCTGCCCCTCTCCAGGGAGGAGAGCATTAGAGGGGGGAGGCAAAGCAGATTTTGACACAGCTTGTCCTGGTGGGGGCAGGGCTGAGACTGAGTCCTAGTAGGCCCAGGAGGGCTTCTTTGAGCTCCTGCTGGGCACTGCTGGGCTTCTTGCAGGGGCACAGGCCAGTGTACAGAGGCAGAGCTGGGATCTGTGCAGAAGTGCCTCAGGGGTATGCCACGGGGGAGGGGGGTTCTGGATGGGATAGGGTGGGGCATGACTCCTACTTTCCATGTGTGGTTGTGGAAATCACCTAAACTCTGAGCAGGTGACGTAAACGCAAAGCTGGTGCTTCCTCCCAATGCTCCCCCTCTGCCTCCCCTTGGTGCTCTCCTCCTGGTGCTCCCTGGGGTCCTCCCTTTGGTCTCACTTCATTGCCTTTTTGGGCCACTTTTCTGTTCTCGCAGCACTTACCATCCTGAACCCCAGCTGCTTCTCCCCAAAGGAAAACCCACCCAGCCCCACACAGGCAGCAAGTGCACACTGCGCATGTGGCAGATGCTCAGCAGACCTCTGCTGGCTCAGTGCAGGCCAAGAAAAACAAGTGCACAGCTGTGCTGGGTCAGCACCGCAGCACACTGAACAGTGGAACAGTGACTCCCGGTGTGTCCGAGAACAGGCCGGAGCTGCTTAGACACCCACTCACCCACTCACCCACAGAAGGGCAGATGGGTGGTACCCAGCAGCACACAGCAACCACTGCCATCACAGCCCCTGTGTCAACGGGCACACTCCCAAGTGTTGCCAAGAGGAAGTCGCAGCCAGAGCACACACCGAACTCCACCTGTGTGAGCTCAGGACAGGCACGGCCCACCCACCTGGGTGCGCAGTAGACTCACACAGACAGAAGACCACCAACCTGTACACACTGGCACATCTTTTACAGATAAGAAAAACTACCAAAGGAGAAAGCACACAACCAGGAGTCATGGTGTGGCATCAGGAGGCAGAAGGACCCAGGCAGGCACCTCAATGACTCTGAGCTTTGGTGTTCTGTGTAGATCTGGGGTCATCTGCACCCCAGGACTGCTGAGGTCATGAATATGAGGCCACTGGCATAGGCAAAGAAACAAACAGATGCCCATATCCCTCACTGTCAAAGACAAAACGGGCTGCTGAGAACAGGGACTGTCCAGGGTGACATAAGTCAGCACAGGGGATTCTGACATGCTACGGAAGATGGAAAAAATCCCAAGGTTCCAGGAGCACCCAGGAGCACCCCAAGCCCACCCACACTGCAGCTCTGGCTCTGCCAATCCACCCTCCTCAGCTAGGCAGGGAGCCAGGCTTGTTGCCATGACAACCTGTACCAGCAGACTGAAAGGGGTGGGAGACAGTGGGGTGCTCGCCTGCCGCCAAACACTTCGAATGCAGGCTGGGAGCCCACACCTCAGCAGCCCTGGGCTGGGGCTTGTTTCCTGGAGGGTTGGGGCTTCCCAGCACCTCCTGCCTGCCCTCTGCAGGACTGCTGGCCTGGGAAAAATGTCCAGTCTGGGTAGCCTTTCCTAACCCTAGGCCTGGCCTTCCAAACCCTGTATCAGACACCGCCCAGTCAGCCCTCCCAGGAATCCATGCAGAGGTGGCAGATGACCATGCCTCAGTGCATGGGCTGTCTCAGGGATGGAGCTCCCACTTCCCCTGAGGCCTGCGTGGAGTCACCAAGGAGCAAGACTGCTGCCTCTCTTCTTGGGTCTCCTGTCACTGGGTTTGGGTACATTTCCTCCTCCCTATATGTAGAACTAAGGTCAGGGCACTTTGCTGGTGACGTCACACACTAAATCACCTGGGGCACTTGTGCCTGGGATCCCTCTCCCAGCAGGCAGGGGCCACAGTATGTCCTCTGTCAACTGCTGGGCCCTGTCCTACAATCCTGCAGACAGATGTCCCCTCTTCTGAGCCCCACTGCCCCATTCTTCCCTCCCTCTCTGTGGCTGTCACTCAGTTCCAACACACTTCCCAAGGACAGTGTCATTTCTGTTCTCAGTGCTGGGGAAAGGGCCATTTGCAGTAGCTCAGTGGTACTCAGAGTTCCTGCTAGATTCAGGCTCCCCACAATGACCTCGACACCCCCAAATCTTCAGTGTGTCTTGACATAGCCCTGGGGACCCTCCTGCTCCAAACTCCTCCCCTTGGATTGAGGGCTGCTTCTCAAAGGAAAAGTTGCCTTTCTCTTCTCTTCCACCCAAGAGCCACCATCTGCTCTCCTCCCTTCTCTCCACCTGGTCCTTCTAGGACTCACACAGGCCTGTCGAAGGCAAACACACACCTGTCCTCCCTGTCTCCTGCTGACTTCTCCCAGAAGAGGCTAGGTCCATAGCCCTGCCACCCTGAAGGCCTTCACACACTGAGGTAAGCCTTGAGTGAGAGCAGGGCCCACATCTATGTTGTGCTGGGGCTAGAGGGGGGTGCCCACAATGGAGGTCACCGGCATACAGAGGTTCCCTGACACCCATCCCTTCAAGGACATCTATGGTCACATCAACCCTAAACATGCCACCCTGAAGGCCTTCACACACTGAGGTAAGCCTTGAGTGAGAGCAGGGCCCACATCTATGTTGTGCTGGGGCTAGAGGGGGGTGCCCACAATGGAGGTCACCGGCATACAGAGGTTCCCTGACACCCATCCCTTCAAGGACATCTATGGTCACATCAACCCTAAACATCCCAGCCTCAGAGGGGAGGGCTCTACCCTTACCAACTGTCTGCTCCAAGTCCCAGAGAGGTCTGGATCCAGGGCACAGCCATAAGGAAAGTTAGAGGGGAGAAAACTGGATTTCTGACTGCACACCAGAAAGGAGTGAACCTGAGGAGCCCAGGGCTGGCCTCCCTATCCAGAAGGTTCTGGCATCAGTGGTACCACTTACCAACACCTGCCACATAAACCTGCCAATCATGTCTAGGCTTCATTTCTTCCATGGGGCATTCCCTGCCCTACCCATGTGCCACTGGGGCTGATCTGTGAGGCCTCCATACTCTCCTGGTTCCTTGTCCAGTTGACAGCCACACCTGCTTCTCCAGACCCTAACTTCCTCCTCTGTCTGGCCAGTGACTCATGGTCTCCTTCCATGCCAGCCTGGCAAGATAGCTCCCAAGGCCTCTTTCACAGCAAATGCATTTTGTATGTGTCCAGGCTTGTGACAGGGAAAGGGCTCCTACCACTCAGTGTGAGCCACAGTTGAGAAACCTTGCCCAAGTCACAGGGTACTGGGCTTAGAGCCATGTAGGCGGTAAGACCCAGACCTGGCTCCATAGCCTTTTGTCCATAAATGCAGAGAAACCATTTCCAAGTTTGGCATGAGGGATGCTTAAACATTTTACAAACCACTAAAGCATCTGAAAAAGAGAAGCAGGAAGTGAACAAAATTCTGCCTCATGAACTCCACAGTTATGCTTAGAGCATGAAATGCCTTTGGTGGGTGGATTCACCTCTGAGCCCTGTGTCTCCTTATCTGTCCATCCCACCCAGGTGCTGGGAATTCACAAGGGGAGCAAGGACAGGGCCAAGTGCTTTTCCGAGTCTCTAGTAGTAAGGGCTGAGTCAGAGGAAAACAATCTTCTGTCACGATCACCACCAGCCGGTCATTGCCCTGCCCAGGAGAAGTTCCTGGACTCGGGCCTCAAACCTCTGCACTACAATTCACTCACTTGCTGAGAGGCTGATCACTTCAGCTGGACTCCAAGCCTCAGTTTCCTCAAAGCTACAAAGCCAACAATCATGCCTTCCAGGGTCACAGCAGACACCTGGGCACATCCCACAAGTAGGCAGCACAGGTGACCATCTCCCAGGTTCTTTGAATGTGGTGGCTGCTCAGGAAGGAAACTTTCCCCTTCAGACACATTCGTAGGCTGCAGGGAAGCACCCCTGCAGACCAGGCAGGCCCTAATGGATGCTCTGGGTACAGGTATGGGGGTGCTGGAGGGGTCACCCACCTTCCTCCCATCGACACTGCTCTCGCCACCGGTGTAGGCCCGCTTCCGTCGCACGTAGAAAAGCATGTCATCCTGTCGGGGGGCCAGTTTCTCCATGAAGTAGGTAGAAAACATCCACGTCCAAAAGACGATGCGGTCATCCTTGAAGCACCCTGCGGGAGGAGGCCAGAGGAGTGGGAAAGGACCCTCCTGGCCCTGGTTCCGACCTTGGCCCAGCCCAGTCCTCCCCACTTGCATTTCTGGTCAGAAATCTGACAGGACTGGGATGCTCTGCCTTCTCCCTCAGGACCCCACCCCCACCCATGGGCATCAGAGAAGCTGGGGACACCTCCCCAGAGGCCTAGCACTCCACCCAGTGGCAGCCTGAGAGCTGCTGGCCTGGCTGAGCACACTCCATCCAGCCGGTGAATGAATCAGCAGCTTCAGAGAAGGAAAATCTAGGCTCCAGAGGACGTCACTGAAGGGCTGGTTACACTGAGCAGAAAGGCTTTGCTGGGGAGATCTTCCAGCACTACTGCAGACATCCCCAGCGCTCCCCTCAGGCTTCAAAATCCCACTGAGAATCTGACTTAAAGGGACAGCCAAGCCCGTCTTGATGGCCGACAGGAACCCCTCAAGAGCATGCCAGATTGGTTCCCATTTTCATTCTTTCTGGCTTTTTATTACAAATGACATTTCTGTATGATAAATGTGTGACCATTTCCTATTCAAGATGAAAAAACCCACAGGCTTTAGAAGGAAAGATCTGGGTTTCCACCTCTGCTCTGCCACTTTCTCAGGTGTCAGAGGACAGGAAGTTCAGCTTCAGGCCTCTTTGGGTACATGCAGATTACCTGGCACCCCAGATGGAACAGTCAGTGCCTGGCACATGGCAGGGTCAGCAAAGTTGGCTTCCTTTTTTTTTCTCTATTTTTTTTCCTTTTTTGAGACAGGGTCTCCCTGTAGCCCCAGCTGGCCTGGAACTCACTGTGTAGACCAGGCTGGCCTTGAACTCACAGAGATCCTCCTACCTCCACTTCCTGTGTTAAAGGCTGGCTTCCTTCTTTAGAGGCTCAACAAATTGTCACCTTGTGTTAGGTATTAAACTATGGGGCTTCTTTCTTTCCCCAGAATAGGGGCTAATGGCAAGCAGCAGGCTCCAGCCACACCACAGAACCAACACTCAGAGCCAGCCCTCGCCCAGGGCCCTCTGCCAGTAGTGTGTGGCCCTCCTGCTCCTGCCTGGCCTGACACATGCCAGGGCAGGAGGGAAAGAGAAGGTCCCTTCTGGGGAAAGGGTCGGGGTCAGCAAGCCTTGCCAGCCCCAGGTAGACCTGGGGTGCCAACAGCTCTGACAGCTGCCCCAGGCTCATAGGACCGGTGGAACACACACTATCCACTGGCTCCAGAAATTCCTGCCTCCCATCTGCAGCAGCTAATGCCCAACTCTACAGATGAGGCAGAGGCTTGGCTATCACAGGTAAAACTCAGCTCTTCCAACAGGGTTTTACCGTCAGTTCCTAGAGTCTTTTGGATGAAGAGCCACACCGAAGGACCATGCCCGGGTGGTCACAGAAGCAACTCTGGCCTGAGAAGCAGGAGCCTGTGACTCAGTCAACCCATGCCACCGCAAGGCAGCTCACAAGTGTGAGTCACTGTCCTTCCAGGAGGCCTCTTTTCATTCTTTGATATGAAGTCAGCCTCAGGACTGGGGGCATCTCAGTGGCTGAGCACTTGCCCAGCACGAGCAAGGTCATGGGTTCCATCCCCCAGTACCAGGAAGCAAAGTCGCCTGGCAGTAGTTTCTAGGGTGCCCAGGTAACTAACAAAAAACAAAACCATAATAATGGCATTAGCGGATCTCTGTGAGTTCGAGGCCAGCCTGGTTTACATAGAGAGTTCTGGGTCAGCTGGGGCTACAGGGAGACCCTGTCTCAAAAAGACTGAGAGGGTCGGGGGGAGGGATGAAGGAAGGGAGGGAGGGAGAAAGAAAAGAAAAGAGAAAAGAGGGGCTAGAGAGATGGCTCAGCAGTTAAAGAGCAGTTACCATTCTTGCAGAGTAGCCAGGTTCGATTCCCAGCACCCACACAGTGGCTAACAACCATCCATAACTCCAGTTCCAGGGGATCCAACATCCTCTTCTGACCTGTGCAGGCACTGCATGACATGGGCACACTTACATACATGCAGGCAATACATTCATACATATAAAATAAAAACAATAATAAAATATTAAACAAACAAAAAAGAACACTCAACAGGCCATCTCTGCATTGCGCTTCAAGTATCCACGTAACCAAAGCAAGCTCCTCCCAGTATGGCTTCATGAGGGGACAGTTCTGGAGGTTCAGGGTTCCAGGGACCCAGGGCCTAGTCTCCCACCCACTAAGAGCCACATCCACATGTGCTTGTGGCAGCTCCTGCCTACCTGGGCTCCTGCAGAATGTCACAGCAGCCATGTAGCTATCAGACACCTACTAGTGTCACCCGTGGCCACCAGCCCCTCTAAGCTGGGACCATGTCCACTGCCCAAGTGTCAGCCTCCACTTCTACCCCAATGGTCAGGCTGGAGGAGCTTTACTTAATAGGTATTCTCTAGGGCTGGAGAGATAGCTTGGCAGTTAAGAGCACTGGCTGCTCTTGCAGAGGATCCGGTTCAGTTCCCAGCACCTACATGGTGGCTAACAACCACCTGTAACTCCAGTTCTAGGGGATTCAATGCCCTATTATGGCTTTTATGGGATTCTACAATGCACACTGTACACACACACACACACACACACACACACACACACACACACCACACATAAATAAATCTTTAAAAAGTAAAAGATATTTTCCTAAGCTGGATGTCATGGCACACACTTGTCATCCCAGCACTCAGGAGGCCTGAGGAAGGAGGATTGGAAGTCAGAGGCCAGCGTGGACCACATGAATTTCAGGCCAGCCTGGGGTACAAAAAAAGAAAAAAAGCCTTTTCTGTTCCTCCCTTAGGGACTTCTTGTCCAGTTGGAAATAAAATCCAAAGTCTTACCCAGCATTCTACAGTGGTGTCCTGCCTGCCCCCTGGCTACACTGGCCCCTGCCCTGTGATACTGGGTGGACTCTGGCCCTGGGGCCTGTGTACTGGCTCCTCCCCTACCTCTAGTCTCTCCAGTGGATGCCAGCACAGGTGACTCCTTCCCACTCAGGTCTGATCCAGATGTCATCTCTTCAGGGGGCCTTTCCTGCCTCCATGTCAAATGTGCCCCACGACCACCTTTGTCATCCTGTTTTGCTGCCACCAGAACCCTATCCCCAGTCGGTGTGACACACGCACACCACCGTGTACTCCTAGAGGAAGGACTTGCTCTGAATTGTCATTAGATATCAGTGTTAGACCCACAAGCAGGCCTGCAAGAAATACAGATGGAATAAAAAGGGGTTGCCCCAACTTTACAGAAAACAAGCCTTCTAGGAAGGAAGGGCATTACCATGCCTGGGCTCACCCTCACCAGGTCACTGTCCTCTTTCTGCCTCAAGGCCTCTGACTTACGTTTCCAAAGAAGCCTCAGTTCTCACTCAAGACCAGGGCTGAGCCCCACTCGCTCAGTTCTCAAAGGCTCAAAGTGAGAAATTGCTCCAGGCTGCTCAGGGCTGGAGGGCTGTTCAGCCGCTGACAAGATCAGGCAGGGCAGGGAGTGATCCTCACTCCAAACTTCAGTTTCTCCAAGGACCAAGCACAGGTGAGTCTGCAGAGGCAGGCCCAGCAAGTTTGGAAAGAAACAGGGCTGTGGAATACCTCGCAGACAAGCTCAGGGCTCTCAAGCTCCAGCAGGACAGTCCCAGGAGTGTCCTGTGGGGGGACCCCACAGTCCATCAGGGTAACACACACCCAGAGGTGGTGGGGGGCCCCACAGTCCATCAGGGAAACACACACCCAGAGGTGGTGGGGGGCCCCACAGTCCATCAGGGAAACACACAAGAGGAACTTAGGGAAGACCTGCCAGGACATCACCCAAGCCCTGGCAGGAGGGAAGAGGGAAGATGTTGTAAAGGGAGAAGTGCACTCTCCCTTAGACGTCAGACCACTGAAATGCACCTCTAGAAATTGCAATTCCCACAGGCATGTCAGGCTGGGAGGAGGGAAAGGTTGAAGCCTTGTGCCAGCCACGGGGGGAGGCTGTTTTGGGGAAATTTTCATAGGAGAAGCTAGAGCCAGACAAAGATAACCAGCAGACCACACTTTGAGAAGGGTGCTTACTTAGTCACACCTCTTGTCCTCTGCTTAAACCTAAACCTCTTGTCAGCAGACCACACTTTGAGAAGGGTGCTTACTTAGTCACACCTCTTGTCCTCTGCTTAAACCTAAACCTCTTGTCAGGACCCAGAAGATGGACTTGGAGGCCACTGAACCTATTTGTTCCTCTTCCCAGTGTGACCACATTGGATAAATCCTTTCTCTACTTTTCTCTCATCTACTTTAAAACATTTATTTATTTATTTATTTATTTATTTATTTATTTATTTATTTATTCTGTGTGTGCACATGCATGCATCACACTATAATGTGTGTGGTAGTCAGAGGACGACATTCGGGACTCAGCTCTCCCACCACGTAGGTTCTGGGGCTCAAACTCAGGCCATCAGGCATTGGCAGTGAGCATCCTTATATGCTAAGCCATCTCACTGCCCTGTCTCTGTAATTGGTACACTGGGGACTGGTGGCCAATGGGTCCGCTAGAACCCAGGCTTTGACACTAACAGCTCGGGAATACCCAGAGGCTGAGGCACTGATGGACAGATGGCCCACAGCATCTTCACTCCCAGGATACGCAGGGCTTGAAAGTGAGAAGAATCACACACAAAAAAATAGTCGAGGCTGGAGAGATGGCTCAATGGTTAAGAACACTGACTGTTCTTTCAGAAGACCCAGGTTTGAATCCCATCACCCACATGGCAGCTAACAACTGTCCATAACTCCAGTTCCAGGGATCCTATGACCTCTTCTGTCCTTGGTGAGCATTGCACGCCACAGGTGCACTTACATATGTGTAGGCAATACAGGCATACACATAAAATAATAAATAAATAAAATATATAGAAAATAGCCAAGAGCTGCCCTAGGCAAAAACATTCACAGCCACTTCATGCTCAAGAGAAACATAACCAAAATCAGAGGGAAAGAAGCTGGAGAGCGACCCACAGATAAGGTGCTACCACAGAGTGTGGGTCACAGACCTGGAGGCACAGAACGGTATGTGAGACCCCACCAGAGAGAGGGGAGAGGCCAACCAGAGCTGGTGAGCCATCCAAAGTAATTGATGCACAGGGACATGGGGAGATGTCAATCTCACTAACAACAGATAACTCATAAGGCCAAGTTGTCATTTATTTGAGTGTCTCATGTAGCCCAGGCTAGCCTTGAAAGTGCTATATATCCTACCTAGAATGACCTTGAACTCCTGATCCTCCTGTCTTCTCCTAAGAGCTGGATCACAGGCCTGTATAAGCTGACATTTAAATGTTTTTATTTTTACTTTATGTGTATGAATGTTTTTCCTGTATGTATGTAAGTGTATCTACGTCATGCAGTACCCACTGAGGCCAGAAAAAGGTGTCAAATCGCCCTGGAACTGGAGTTACAGATGGTTGTTAGTTGCCACATGGGTGCTGGTAACCAACTCTGGTCCTCTGCAAGAACAGCCAGTGCTCTTAACTGCTGAACCCCATAAACTGTCATTTCTTTTTTTTTAACTTTTATTTTATGTGTATACTATGTATTGCCTGCATGTATGTGAGTGCACCCGTGTCGTGCAGTGCCGCGGAGGTCAGAAGAGGGCCTCAGATTCCCCTGGAACTGGAGTTAAGGACAGTTTGTAGCCACCATGTGGGAGCTGGGAATCAAACCCGGGTCCTCTGCAAGAGCAGTCAGTGCTCTTAACCGCTGAGCCATCTCTCCAGCCCCATACTGTCATTTCTAACAGGGCAAATTTGTTTTTTTAAAAAAATACCACTTATAGCCGGGCGTGGTGGCACACGCCTTTAACCCCAGCACTTGGAGGCAGAGGCAGATGGATCTCTGTGAGTTCAAGGCCAGCCTGGTCTACATAGTGAGTTCCAGGACAGCTGGGGCTACAGGGAGACCCTGTCTGAAAAAGACGAAAAAAAAAACAAAAAAAACACTTAGAGCTAGGTGTGATGGCACAGATTTTTAATCCCAGCACTTGGGAGGCAGAAGCAGGCGGATCTCTGTGAGTTCAAGGCTAGCCTGGTCTACATAGTGAGTTCCAGGAAAGCTGGGGCTACAGGGAGACCCTGTCTCAAAAAGACCAAAAAAAACCACAACAATAAAAAAAAAAAAAAACACCACTTAGGCTAGGCATGATGGCTCATATCTCTAATCTCAGCTCTTGGGAGGATGCCCATGGATTTGAGGCTAGCCTGGGCTATAGAGTGGGAGTCTATCAAAAGTACTGACATACATACATTAAGAAACATCAGATTCTGGCAGGGCTGGAGAAATGGCTCGGCGGCTAACAGCACTGGCTGCTCTTCCAAAGGTCCCAGGTTCAATTCCCACCACCTACAGGGCAGTTAACATCTGGCCTACTCATGACATGGGTGCACTTGCATGCATCAGCCTGAGAGGAGGACCTGTCTTAGCTCCCCAGCAGAGTCCAGAACTTCACACCTTCTTCCTGGATGATAGAGGGAGGGCTCTCTAGAATGCTGGGGCTGAAAGCACTTTGAACATCAGATTTTGGGGCTAAACAGATGGCTCAGCAGTTAAGAGCACCGGCTGCTCTTACAGAGGATCTGGTTTGGTTCCCAGCACCCACATGGCAGCTAACAACCATCTGTAACTCCAGTTCCAGGGAATCTGATCTCCTCTTCTGGTCTCTACAGGCATTGATTGCATGCATGTGGTACACTTGCATGCACATAAGATTAAAGTAAATTAAAAGAACAAATAATAAAACAACAATCAGAAGAAAGAAGAGGAAGAGGAAGAGCAGGAGGAGGAGGAGCAGGAGGAGGAGGAAGATTTGTTTACTTAGGGCCTTACAGGAGCTAAGCTACACCCTCCATCCCACCAACATTATAAAAGCTGTGACAAACACACATGGACACACAGAAACATGTCATAGGGTCCTGGTGAAAAGGGAAAACTTAGCTGCAGTCACACTGACTACACCATGCAGACCACAGGGGACACTAGAAGCACACACACCAATCTGAGCAGGAGCAGCTGAGCTAACAGGCTGGTCGGCCGGCCTTCCTTCCTTCTCTACGTAACCTTTTCAGTAAGATTATACTAACTTTTGGCCACAAATGCATGGCTTGATGTCATAGGCCTACACAACATAATGTAAGGAGGGAGAGGACCCTCTCTTCACAGGGAGAAAAAGGCAGACACACAGATGTATTCCATACCCACAAGTTGGACAGTGCCAGATCTGGCATGAGATTTCTAACTGCTCGAGGCGCATAGCAACACGGACTTTGAAATCAGACCACATTGGGTTCAGGTCCCAACTGCTCCCTACCAGACTGCTCCTGCACACTGCCACCTTCCCAGAATCATGGTGAGGACTGAGAGCCAGGATATAGGACCAAAGTCTTTGGTCCCCATTGTCCTCTCTTAAGGGTATTACATGACACTGAGGACCCTGAGTACTGCTTTGCATGTTGGTGGCCTGCTACGATGAAGTCACTGGATCACAGCCTCTATTGGGGAACCCTACTGCTAGGGTTGTAGTCCTCCATGTCCAGATAGCTTTTAGGGGCTCAGCGCTATATGGAAGGACTCCCCTTCTCAGCAGGGGGCCTCCTGCTCTCTGCCTGACTTATCTGGAAAGTGCCCCCAAGCACGGATGCCTGACCTTATTTGGAACATGACCTTTGGCATAGTTACCTGGAGTAAAAACTACCCCCAGGTTTTTTCTATATAATTAGGCATTGCCCATAGGAGCCTACTGCCACATGTAAATAAAGCATACTATGAGCACCTATCAGCTGAAGCATTGGCTGCTGCCTCCACACTATATTTTCCCTAACATCCCACTGAATAAACGGAGCTGTTTGCATCACTGAACCTGCCTCCCCAGAAGGGCTTTCTTCCGTCAGTGCTCACTGGCCATCCTGACCCCGCTCGTCCCTTCTGCTCCTTTTGTCTTCGTGGAACAGTGGCCAATGACCCACGAGGAAAGGGAGAGACCCCACAGCTGGCGCCCGAACCTGAGGCTCCTGGAACGCAGAGTTTGTGAGTACCCCTCTCACCAGGAGGGTAGCGGCAGCTTTGCCTTAGCCATCCCACCCTTGAGAATCAGCAGTCTCTCCTCTTTTTCCTCCTTTTATTTTCGAGGGTATTACATGACACTGAGGACCCTGAGTACTGCTTTGCATGTTGGTGGCCTGCTACGATGAAGTCACTGGATCACAACCTCCTAGCACCCTTTGGTCCCATGGTACAGTAAGTGTCTGGATAAACACACAAGGGACACCTGGACCCTTGGGTAGACTGAGAAATCACTGCTGTTTCTTTCTTCTCCCCTTTCCCTTCCCTAGGCCTGCCCAGCAAGAAATCCCTTGAGTCACAAACCCTAGGAGATGACAATTCAGCAACAGTTTCCTGGTCTCCAGGGCCTTCTGTTCCTGTCTACCTGACATTGGGCTAGCAGGGCTATAGGTTCTGGCTCCAGTGGGCAGACAGAATAGCAGATGCAGCCTGAGGCAGAGCCACTGACAAAGCAACACCATGGATAGCTGTCTGTTGGGCTCCTCCCTCCCATGTGGGGTCCTAAGAGGCTGTGATGGGTCAGTTCTCCCAACCCATGACCCTTGTGTTCTATAAAGTACACACCAACCCTGAATTAGCAAATGCTGACCTGTTACTCCTGAGGAACTACAAGGGCAGGTTACTAAGAGTGTCTGGTCACATTGTCATCAACACAACAATTCATGTGGACTTCTGTTTAAAACATTTTATTTAATATGTAGTTCATTAATATCAAACGTACGAACAACAGCATTTATACCCAAACACAGAACACAGTCCTGTGAGCCTGACCTCTGTGGCCTGTGTGAGAATTCAGATCTGTGAGATGATGTGGGGTAAGGTACTCCCTCAGACAGCTCTGCTGTTTCCTATGTCTGTTTACAGTCTGAGGATGCAATCACAATGGCAGAAGAGTCTGTCCCCTTGTCCACTCCCAGCTGGGAACCCATTTGTCAGTTACAGTTTCTACCGCTCTTCAAGGTCTGCCATTAACCATGAAAGGCTGTGAGCAGAGATGTGGGAGCAGCGAGTGAACGCTCGTCATACAGAATCCATGAATGGTAAGGTCAAAAACAGACCCTTGTCAGCTCCAAATGGGGCCATAGGTCAGCTGCACGGACCTGTAATCCCAAAGCTTGGGAAGGCTGAGACAGCAGAATCACTACAAGTTTGAGACCAGCCAAAGCTAGAGTGAGACCTTGTCTCAAAAAACAAAACCAGGGCTATTGAGATGGTTCACTGAGTATGGCCCGACTGCTAACCTGGAGTTTGATCCCAGGAACCCTGTGGTAGGAGGAGAGAGCTGACTCCTACAAGCTGTCCTCTGATTTCCACATGCATGCCATGACACGTGTGCCCACATATATACACACAAAAAATATTGTAAAAATGTTTTAAATCCACAAAGAACCTGAACCCCCCACATCACAGCACCCACTGTCCTACAGTGCTTTACACACAAACCCATGCTACTGGAGACCCCATCGTGTTGTATGGGGGAGGTAAACTTGCAGGAGAGAAAACACCCAGGAGTGCTGAGGGGAGCTTCAAAGATGCAGGTGCCTCTAGAACCCTTAGTGCATGTGTGTGTTCCAGGCTTGCGTTTTCAACCCTTCCACAGACTGTTAGCCAACATATCTGTGTTGGAGTTTCTATGACGTGTCATGGTTAGCCTTAATTGTCAACATAGCCTAGAGTTGCCTGAGAAAGGCCTCTCTATTGAGGGATTTCCTAGATCAGACTGGCCTATGGGCAGGTCTGTGGGAGACTGTCTTGATTACTGATTTCTGCGGGAGGGCCCAGCCCACTGTGGGTGGCACCATTCCCTGGGCAGGTGGGCCTGGGCTGCATAAGAAGGTGAGCTAAGCATGGGTCTATGAGAGAACTAGCTATCCTCACGGTTTCTGCTTGAGCTCCCGCCCTGGCTTCCTTCAATGATGCACTGTGAACTGTGAGTGGGAATAAACCTTTCCTCCCTCCGTTGCTTTTGGCCATGGTGTTTGTCACAGCGACAGAACATAGAGAGGACAGCGTGGGTTGCTGTTACTCACAACTAGAAGAATCCTAACACATTCAAGATTCACCCAACTTTTGAAAAACAAACCCCAACCCCCAGATCATCCTCGAGCCCCTGCCTGATTACAGGCAGATGCTGTTTCCAATGGAAACAACTGGTCCTCACTTTCCTGCACAGATTTGCCAACCTTCAGACTTGTGCTTCTCTCCTACAGAACTTTCAGATCCCTCTACCTACTCCCACTCACAAACCATTGTTTCCTCCCACTCCAGGCTCAGTGGAGCTCCGAGACGGTTTCTCTGGCCTGTGTTACCATCAGGGTACCTAACTGGTCTCCACACCAGCACCCTGGCCACAGGCTTAAAGGCAAATTAGGTCTTACCTCCTGGCTCCCAACCCCTCCCAGGCTTATCTCCCTACCTCCTTCCAGGATCTGTCCAGAACTATATCCAGACAGGACTCCCTAAGCCACGCCATTTAAAGTGCAAGCCCCGGATGGGGAGATAGATCAGCCAGCAGAGTGCTTGCCTTGCAAGCATGAGGACCTGGGTTGGATCCCTGGAATCCATGTAATAAAAATGCTGGGCGTGGTGGAGCACTCGTGTAATCCCAGTGCTGAAGAGGCAGAAACAGGAGGATCTCTGGGGCTTACCAACCAGCTAGTCTAGCCTAATTGCTGAGCCCTAGGGCAATGAGAGACTGTCTAAAGGAGGCGGACAGAGCTGCTGAGGATGACACCTGAGGTTGCTCTCTGGCTTCACACACACACACTTCACACTTTTTAAAAAAAGGTAAGTCCCATACCAGCACACACTACCCTATTTCCAGCCCCCTCTCATAATGTTTAGCCTATTAAAATAAATAAATA
>NW_008348199.1:1152472-1170300 GCF_000622305.1 Nannospalax galili | reverse complement strand
CAAAGTATTCTGTTTAACAAAACAGATTTTTTTTTTTTTTTTGCCTCAAAGAGAGTAATTTATTCTGAATCCGATCTGACGTCTTAACAAAGTCACTGTGCCAGAACTTAAGCTCCCTGAAGGCCTCAGTACTGTTCCTTTTTTCATTTGTTTAGGTTTGGTTTTTTGAGACAGGGTCTCCCTGTAGCCCCAACTAGCTTGGAACTCTCTATGTAGGTCAAGTTGGCCTTGAGCTCACAGAGATAGGCCTGCCTCTGCCTCCCGAGTGTTGGGATTAAAGGCATGTATCACCACGTCCAGCCCTAAAAGAAATATTTCTAAAAAATAGGGAAAGAAGAGAGAAAGAAGAAAGCTAGCTGAGAGCCAGCACCCCTCGCTCTGTCCCTGACTTACAGCCATGTAGGCCCAGCCTCACCCTCCTGCCACCAGGTCTTCACATCATAATGAATTATAACCCCTTAAGCCATGAGCCCAAATAAACCCACACTTCCTTCCTTCCTCCCTCCCTTCCTTGCTTCTTTCCTCCCCCCTTTTGCTCCCCCCTCCCTCCCCACCTCCATCCCTCCATCCCTCTGTTCCTTCCTAACTTGTTTTGGTATTTTGTCAGAGCAACAAGAAAAGTAGCTGACACAGAAGGCTTGAGTTCTTTTTCTTAAAAAAATTTTAAAAATATTTTATTATTTTTATGTGTGAGTGTTATGTCCACATGTAAGTACATGCACCCGTGTCATGCAATGCCCTCAGAGAACAGAAGAGGCTGTCGGATCCCCTGGAACTGGAGTTACGGACAGTTGTTAGCTGCCATGTGGGTGCTGGGATTCGAACCCAGGTCTTCTGCAAGAACAGCCAGTGCTCTTACCCGCTAAGCCATCTCTCCAGCCTCTTTAATTTTTTAAATTTATTATTTGCAGGGGTGGGGAGAGACAGGAATAGTACACATGGGAGGGTCCAAGAACAAATTTTGAGAGTCAGTTCTCTCCTACTATGTGGGTTCTGGGGATAGAACTCAGGCCATCAGGCTTGGTGGCAAGTACCCTTACCCACTGGGCCATCTCACTGGCCCTAAAAACAGACAGACAAAATTTGAGAGGGGTACCAAACCCAGGGCCTTGTGCATGCCCGGCAAGTACTCTACCACTAAGTCATATTCTTAGCTGGGTTTTTCATTTAAGAATCTTCTCACACATTTTGAATTTTGTGGGTTTGTTTTGTTTTGTTGTTTTTTGAGACAGGGTCTCCCTGTAGCACCAGCTATCCTGGAACTCATTATGTAGACCAGGCTGGCCTCTGCTTCACAAGTGCTAGGATTAAAGGCGTGCGCCACCATGCCCGGCTTTTGCTTTTTTTTTTACATTTTGAATTTTGTACCCTGAGTAAGCTCATTACTGAAAACATAACCAAAATAGCTGGACATGGTGCCCACCTATGACCCCAACACTCAGGAGGCTGGGGCAGAGGGACTAAGAATTTGAGACCAGCCTTGGCTACAATTGAAACCCTGCCTCAAAAAACAAAATGAATCAAAACGGGTTGGAAGACGGCTCAGTCAGTAAATTGCTTGCCACGCAAACATGAAGACCTGGGTTCAATCTCCCAGAACCCACATAAGCCATCATGACAGCAAGCACTTATATCAGCTCTGGGGAAGTGGAGGCAGGCAGATACCTGGAGTTTGTGGGCCAACCAGTCTACCCAGATCAGCTAGTTCCAGGCTCAGTGAGAGACCCTGTCTCAAAAACTAAAGTGGAGCTAGTGATACATGCCTTTAATCCCAGCACTCAGAAGGCAGAGGCAGGCAGATCTCTGTGAGTGCAAGGCCAGCCAGGTCTACATAGTGAGTTCCAGATCACCCAGGCCTACAAAGCCAGATCCTGTCTCAAAAATAAAAATAAAAATAAAATGGAGCAACCAACATCAATCTCTGGCCTCCACATGCACTGATACACACACACACAAAAGGAAAAAAAGGAATCAAGACCTTTTTAGGAACTACAGTTATTAATGCCAGAGTTTAATAAAACTTAATTACTGGAAAAATGCTTATGCTGGGGAAGGGAACCAGAACATAAAACTCGTCCTTACATAAACACTTAGGAGAACACTAAGTTTTTTGAAAAGAAGCACCCCAGATGGCCACAGTGGCTTGTCCGGAGTGATGCAGCTCCTTCCTGTTTTCCAAAACTCGGGCAGCAAGTTTATAATCGCTACAGCAGGCTTTGTTTTACAAGCAGGGATAGGAGAGGCTGCCCGGGGGCACAGCTGGCCTCAGCTGGACTATGAACCCAGCATGAACCCAGTACTCACCCCTGCTGGGTGTGGAGCATCCACAAGTACCCACGATGGAGGCCATTGGCAGATGGTGCTCAGATCTGGGCAGGAGGGAAGACGGGATGGTCACACGCCCTGGCCTAGCTGCCAGCAGCTCCCCAATGAGAGGAGGTTCTCTGGGGCTCAGTGTGAACTACAAGCTAAGGCAAAGGGGAGGTGACCAAGCAGCTGTCCTGGGGAAGGGTTGGTCCCAGGGGGCAGGGAAGGACCCAGCAGCAAGAACAGGAGTGGAGTGTGTGTGGTGGGGGAGGGGCACTGAGACAGTCTCTCTGCTGGGCCTGTCCATGCTAGTGCCTGGCCTGGGCCCAACCATGGGCACCTGGATAAGGTTCTCCTGAGCGTGCACTTGGTCTAAAGTGGACTCTACTGGGTTTTGGATACCTTCCAACAGTGTGTGTGGGGGGGTGTCAACTCTCTTTGGGGAGAGTCCAAGATGACCTTTGGTCCTCTGGGCAGGATGAATAGGCCTCTGTGGCCTCAAAAGGTCTTTCATCAACTTGTGCCTAGGGGCTGAGGCCCTCCCTTTCTGGGGCACAAAGCACAATGAAGCTGGCCAAGGAGGCCAGGCTGCCCTGAGGAGGCCCAGGGTGAAGAACTAGTCAATAAGGTGTCCATGTGAGAAATCCCAAGGGAAGCATGGGGTGCTTTCTTGGGACTAGCCTTGGCTACATAGTAACACTCAGGAGGGGGCAGAGGGACTAAGAATTTGAGACCAGCCTTGGCTACAATTGAAACCCTGCCACAAAAAACAAAATGAATCAAACGGGTTGGAAGATGGCTCAGTCAGTAAATTGCTTGCCACGCAAACATGAAGACCTGAGTTCAATCTCCCAGAACCCACATAAGACAGCATGACAGCAAGCACTTATATCAGCTCTGGGGAAGTGGAGGCCAAATCAGGCTGAGCTGCCCCAGCATCTCCTTCAGGAAGTCAAGGCTCCTTCACTTTACATGAAAGGATCTCCAGACAGCCCTCATGAGTCTGCCCCGTGGATCCCAAATATAGCAACCAGCCTTGCCCCACTTCCCTGAGATACCTCCTGGGTGACCAGGTCTCCTTTAGTGGCAGGTGTCTGCTCCCTCTGAGAAGTTCTGTCCTTACTTCCTGGGATCCACCTGGATCACACCCCAACTCCAGGCTCTCTCTGACCCAAAGGGTCTTTCCTGATGTGCCTCGGACTTCCTAGCACTCAATCCCTTCACCTCCGAGTGCCCGCTCTAGGCTGCCTCCCTCATTTGATCTTCAGTCACTTGGGAAACTGAGGCTCAAGGCTAAGTCATCTTTCAGAGATGCCACTGCTGCTTTGTGGCAAGGTCAGGCTGCTGCCCATGTCTGCCTGCAAGGCCATCCTGCAGCTCTTTGCTAGTCTCATCTGTGGGGAACAGGGGTCACGGTAGGCAGCCAGTGAATGTGATGTTAAATACATGAATGTAGGATGAACGCTGAGTCCCCAAGGCTGCCCTAACACACCATTTTAAACCCCCATCAGCCAGGCCTGCTCAAGCACCTTCTCAGAACTGCAGAACGTTCAATCTTACAACCCTGTGCTCTCCCTAATAACCCACTTCCCAGTTAGGAAACAGACCTTGAGTCTATGCTGCTCAACAAGGGCAGCCTGCAGGATCCCAGTGCCCACAAAGCTGTCCTTTATCTCCCTCTGCCGCAGCAGTCACAAAACCACCCATGTGATCCCGTGACCAGCATAAGGGGGGCCTGCCCCTGGACCACTGCAATACTCCCTGGCATATCTCAAAAGCCAACGGGTCTCTGGGCTCACCACCCCCACGGTGGCTTTATCTGAATTCCTAAGAAAACTGGCTCTGACTGCCATTTGTTCTCCTGAGCTGTTCTTACCTTCCGTGACACCTTGACACCTCAAGGGATGAGAAGCTACAAGTCAGCACCAGTGCCCCCATCCCCCTGGGCTGGAGGTCACTTTTCCATGGACCACCCACTATTTCCATCCTCTAGCTTACACTTGTGTGCCACAGGGCACGGGGTGAGTCACAGATGCCCAGGCCCACCCTCCCCAGTGCTGCCCAGGACAGAAGCCAGGACCCAGGCTGGGAACTCAGGCCAGCATACCCATTCACTCATTTCTCCACCCCACTCACTGCCAGGCTCTGGGCAAGTATCCAGAAAGCCCAGGCCGATCCATGTAGCTGTCTGTGCACTATGTCATGTCCACGCCAGGTCCAGCAGCAGCTTGCTACGGGCTCCACAGGCCCAAGTGCACTAAGTGCTTCCCAGTGCTCAGATAAACAGCCACACAAAACAGGACCCCAAGGTCTTTCCCACCTTCAAGTTACTAAGCTACTCCCTCTGGGGGTAAAACAAACCCAATCACACCTTTCCCAGTCTTGGGCCCCTTTGCTGACTGAAGTCAGTCTCACTCACTCCTAGCTCTGCTAAGCAGCTTCCTCAGGGAAAGGCCCTCTCGGTCCCACCCTCTGCCCTCTGAAGACCAGGGCTGGGGGCTTCTTTGTGCGCCAATCCAAAAAACAAAAAAAAACAGCACCAGACGTGTCTGAGCTCATGTCAGGTATCGAAGTCCAGCAAAGTTAGGTGCCCCACCCCCACTGCTGCTGTGGGATCCCAAGCAACTGGTCAACCCCCGAGTCTCACTGGCTCCATGTGCCAAGGGGGGTGACACCCCCATTCCAGAACTACACTTGGGTGAGATGTAGGAACACAAGGCAGGAGTGTTCTGCTAGGGGAAGCAGGGCGAGGGGTGGAGGGGTGGGGGTCTGGGAAAACCTGGCCTCCTGGGCTCACCCCAACCATGTACAGGCTCTTGCCACAGTTCCTGGATGAAAATGACCTCAGTGCCCAGCAGCCTCAGCATCAAGCAGGTCCAGCCAGTCTAATACACCCCACCAGGTTCCCTGCAGGGAGAGAACTCCCAGGAGATGGGGGCAGGTAGAAGTACTCAGGAATCCCAGCCCCAACTCCCCATAGGCCTGCAGGACTGAGATCTCCTGAGTCAGGAGCAGTCAAAGCAGGCCAAGCGGGATACTGCCTTTGGGGCACACCTCCAAGGGGGTGGGAGGTGGGGCATATCTGTGGCTCCAAATGTAGAGTCACAGCTCTCCAGGGTGGTAGATGGCAGTGGTTTAATTCTGTAGTAGAGCAGGGTGGACATGCACCCCTCTCATCTGTCTTTCCTTATTTCTGTTGTCCCTGAACCCCAAGCACACACAGCCCCAAGCGATGGCCCAGCTGGCCAACCAAATCTCACACAGGTGGTGTGGTTTTTAACAGCCGTTAAGACCTCAGAACAGGTGTCTCAGAACTTGAACTGATAGCTCGGACACACTCCATTTGCATAAAAGAAAACCAAAAGTGGATGGGAAGGGGCCGTCCTCAGTCCCCAGGGGCCACCTTTGCAATGGCAAGGCTCTAGGTCTGCCCCTGTTCCCTGCCAGGCAGACAGCAGTAGCCTGTCCCACTCTGCCCAGAGAGCCACAGTGACTTCCCTGAATCAGCTCAGCAAAGTAATCCTCTCTCCTCCTTTCCCACCGTGGCTTTGCTCAGAGAAAGCCCCTTTCAAGGGCCAGCTCCCCAAGACCTGACACCCTCCCCATGCAACAGAGGCCTTGGACCATTCCACCACCCAGTGCACCCCACAACCTGCCCTATGTGCCCATGGAGCTGAGCTCAGTAATCATCCACTGAGCTGACATGAGGTAGGTAGTGCAGACTAGGGAGGGAGCACAGGTGGGGGGAGGGGGAGAAGTCTGTTCACAGGCCTGGTGGTAGGAATCAAGGAAGGGAGTGGAGGACAGTTCCATCAGAGTCAGGAAAAGGCCACACAGGGGCCTCCAGCTGACAGGTGAGGCTCTCCAACAGACAGGGCACCATGGCAATTCTGGGTAGAAGGGAGATCAGGGAGAAGGAGCCTCAGGAGCCTTCTGAGTCTCCTAGAGGACTTGGGTCACCAGGGGTCTCAGGCCTTCTGCTTTGTAGGCATTAAAGATGTGACCAGAAGCCCACTGGTGGCAAACAGCCACAATATCAGAAAGTCTCAACTGCAGCACAGAAGATGCCTTCCCCACAGCAGCAGGGATTGAGTCCTCTATCCAGTTAATCTCCCAGAGTCTATATAGTCTGGCACATCCCGAGACCAGAGGCCATGTGCAATTAGTGCGGAATTAGAGACAACTGGATAGGAGGAGGTGCAGGAGGGAGTGGCTGGACCCTCCCCACCTCCTCATTCTATGAGGGAGCAGCACAGTCAACAAGCCTGATCTTGTGGGTCTTCTGCAAGCAGTCACAGCTGCAGCTGCTCTGATAAAGACAGTAGCTGTTACACACTACACACACAGGGGCAACAGGTACGGGTTATGGGTTGGGCTGAGGATTTTCTTGGGCAGGCTGAGCCAGAGGACCCAGGAGGCACATTCACATGGGGATAGGTGTCCAAAGGGCAGATAGTGATGGAGCTCAGTCAGACAAGCTACTTCAAAATATGGCACTTTGATATTTGAGGGCAGATACCCTCCCCTACAGCTCTCCCACACAACCCAGGAAGAATTCTCCAACATTCCCCAAAGCAGGTCCTGAGACCTCACTTGGGAGTGCCTCCCTAAGCCCAAAGGAAAGAAACACCCTTGCCTCTAAAGACAAGGGGACTCGCTGGGGCCCTGCTAACCCTCCAGTGTACTGACAACGGACCATAGTCTTATACAACCACGCTTTTTTAGGACTGCTTGCTTATTTGAGACAAGGTCTCATTACATAGTTCAGGCTGGCCTCACACTTTCGGCAATCCTGCCTCAGCCTTCCAAGTGCTGAGCCACCATACTGAGCAACTGTTTGCTTCTTCATCAGACCTAGCATGAAACATGGTCAGCTTTACCCCTTCATCGTCACCTAAAACTTACACTAAATGAACCTGAGTGCTTTTCTCTTGTTAATCTGCTTTTGTTACCCAGATCTCAGCCGTATTCCTCAAGGGAGAAAAAGACCGTTCATTGTCTGTCAGCAGCAGGGCCCAGGTTTCTGGGGTGTTGTCAGGGCGGGTCCCACAATGGTATGGAAGGAAGCTATAGGCATGAAAGATCACCCCCTGCCCACCAGCTAAGCCCCTCTCTCCCCGGTGAGCTCCACGCTCTGGGAGGCAGGGTCTGGCACAGTTCAGTTCTGCGTCTCCAGGGGTCAGGCACCAGGACCTGTACAACCCAGGCAACAGTAATGACCACACATATACATGTGCACCGGAGGCCTTTGGATATAGCTCAGCAGGCATAAAGTTCTGGGTTCCACATACAACCCAATCTGGTGGGTCACACCTTTAATCCCAACACATCGAGGAAGATGCCAAAGGACCGAAAGTTTAAAGAAGTCATCCGCAGCTACACAGTGAGCTTGAGGTAAATGTGTGCTGCTACACAAGACCCTATCTCAAAAAAAAAAGTTAGAAGCTGGACAGCAGGAGCACAGAAGGTGAGACTCTCCCAGCCCATAGCGGCTGTTGCAAAGGTGTCTATGCAGTCATACTTTGGAAAGAAGTAAACTACACAAACCCAGCCAAAGATGACCTGGCTCACAACTGACCTATCACTGAGTCTCTGTGCCCTCAAAAGCAGTACAGCAGCCCTGTACTCTGCAGTGAGGACAGAGGTGAGAGCCCCTGGTAAAGGTTGGGCCTCTACTCTAACTCCACACACAGGTAATGCAAGCTGTCGAGAGACGTCATCTGCTTCCTTCCCCTCTGTCCCAAGTGTGGAAAGCCTTTTCTACATTCAAAGTCCATCCGAAAACACACAGGGCTTGAGTTGGCAGTAATGCAATGCCGCCCACAAAGCAGCTGAAAACAACAGCCTCCTCGGCCCCCACTTTCCAAGCACACACTGGTCGTCTGGCAGCAGCACAAAAATACTTTTTTGTTTGTTTTTTTTGTTTTTTTTGAGACAGGGTCTCCCTGCAGCCCCAGCTGGCCTGGAACTCACTTTGTAGACCAGGCAGGCCTTGCACTCACATAGCTCCGCCTGCCTCTGCCTCCCAAGTGCTGGGACTACAGGCATGCAAGCCTCAAGGCCAGGTATGGTGGCTCACACCTGTAATCCCAGTCCTGGGGAGGCTGAGGCAGAACTGCCATAAAAATCCAGGGCCATCTGCTCTACACAGCAAGACCCTGCCTCAAACACCCTAAATAAATAAATCCTTAAGCCAGCTGGGTGCTTGCCAGACTGATAAGTTTTAAGATGCAGAGATGGCTCAGGCAGTCAAGTGCTTGCTGCACAAGCATTAAGACCTGAGTTTGGTCAGGCATGGTGGTACAGGAAGCAGAGGCAGGTGGGTCTCTATGAGATTGAGGCCAGCCTGGTCTACATAGCAAGTTCCAGGCCAGTTGGGGCTACAGAATGACCCTGTCTCAAAAATAAAACAAAACCTAAGTTTGATCCCCAGCACTCATGTAAGGGCTGGGCATGGTGACACTGTCTGTCATTCCAGCACTGGGAAGCAGAGACAGGAGGATCCCTAAAGCCTGCTGGCCGGGACATCTACAAATAGGCTAGCTCAAGGTTCAGTGAGAGGATCTGTCTCAGAAAATAAGGTGAAGAAGCTGGGCATGGTGATGCATGCCTGTAGTCCTACTACTCGGGAGGCAGAGAAGAGTAGATCTCTGTGAGTTGGAGGTCAGCCTGATCTACATAGTGAGGTTCAGGCCAGCCTGGGCTATACAGTAAGACCCTGCTTCAAAAAAAGAAGGAAGAGGAGGAGGAGGGGGTGGAGAAAAGTAAGGTGGAGTGCAATTGAGGAAGAAGTGTTGTGTTGACCTCTGGCCTTCACACCCACATACAAACATGCACATACACAACAACAAATACAGCAAGAGGATTAAGAAGGAGGGGGATTTCCCGAGTTGATGCTGTCACTTCTCCAATCCCAGACTGTGCTAAGGGTCCTTTACTGGCTAGGCAACCACACCCCCGGGAGCTCAAAGAAGCCCTAAACCCCAAACCCAAAGTCTGCATATCCCAAGGACAGTCAGTGGACACATCCAGCTGAGACATCCCTGCTCTACTCCACAGCCAAGTGGCCCTGAGTCCTTGAGATCCTCAAGGATGGCTGGCTCCTTATTGCCTGTGTGAAGTAAGGAAACTCCACCTGCCCAATGGGACTTCAGGAGGGAGTGGTCAAGGCCAGGCATTCCACAGCTCCAGTGGTCAAGTGCTGTGTGAGCCAGTCAGGCTCCCCTGGCAGCCTCCCCTACTCACCCCGCCTGCGCCAGTCAACAGGGCTGGGCCGTGACATGACCCAGAGGACATTCTGCTGTCTGAGCCAAAACTAGGCACCAGGAAGCATGATACTGTGGTGCCTCCCCACCCGCCCCATGTGAATACTCCCTGACCCCCCACCAGCTCTGGTGGCACCAGAAACCCAAATGAAAATTCTAGAATGCCCACCCTTCAGAATGGTGCTGGCCAGGGATAGGGCTTCTGAGCAGGCTGGCCCAGTTCTCCCCATTTGCTGGGACTGGGCTATTATACTTGATTGCAACCTCTATCTCCCTGTGTGCAGAGGGAGATGGGGTGTTGGGGGATGTGCCACTCCAAGGACGCCACTTACTTGCCTACACACCCTTTCTGGGATGTTAATCATGAGGATGCATGTTTGTGTTGCTAGAGTCAGCAAACTAGTCAGGTAGGTCCAAGAGTGGGCAAGAGGGAGTAAGGAGCAGTCACCCATGCCAAAAAGAGGGATGACAGCAGCAAGGCAGGCATCCCAGGTAGGCCCCTCCTCCCCAGGAGCCTCAGTGGTTCTATCTCCAGATCAGTGGCCACCAACCCTAAGTGTTGCCCCTGCTCACACAGGGAACATGTTAACAGCAGAGACTCCAGGCCCTGTGGGATAAACGCATTCCCAGGTGAGGAGGAGTAGGTATAATGGGCTAGAAATCCTCAGAGAGGCTGGGATGCAGCTCAGGGGTAGGGTGTTTGCCTGACATGCCCTGGGTTCTATCCCCAGTACACACACCAGGTTCCCAGTGGTGGGACCATGCAAGGGCACATTGACATGGCGGCTGGGGAGCACTGCAAGGTGTACCAATATGTGGGTATACTGAGGAAGGCAGGCAGGTTGGGAAGCTGAGATTCAAGTGAATCCAGTGAGTACCACCAACTGCCTAGTGCCCTGACCCAGGTCAAGCATTTCCCAGCTCATAAGCACACCCCACGTGCTCAGCACAGAAGCTGGTAGGTCTGGGGTTGGGGGAAGAGAATGTTCCAGCTAGGGGGCTGCAGGGATGGGCCCAGAGGTAGGAACATTTGGAATGTCTGGGGAGATCACATCTTGTCAGAACATGCCTGAGGCATCTTCAAAGGCATGTTCACCCTCTGGACCCAAGCTGGGTATGTCTACATCACCAGGGGACCTACTCTTGCGGCTGCTCCCCAGGAAGTCACAGCCAGTTTGCCAGGCCAAGCCAGACCCTCAGGGATGAACAGGGCTTGGGTGTTGGGTCAAGAACTCCACCCCCTAGAAAGCTGAGCACAGCCAGACCCAAGACAACAGAAAAGGTGGACCAGAAACACCACTTGGCACTCTGGGCCTCTCCTTTTTATTAGTTAGTTTTTCTATAAAATATGGAATATGTTCCTATCTCCCTAGCTCTCTCTGTTATGGGGTTGAAATGAGGCATAGTTTATGGGGCTGCTCACTTAGCAGCCCCAGGTGAGGCATAAATGGGGTAACCTGGAGTAGAAGGGAGGGGTAGAAGATGCTGTACACTGCAGCCACAGGGGGCAGGGGTGCAGATATGCAGCTCCCAGACTTCACCATCCATGGCTGGGGAACCACGGGACCTGACCTCTGTTCCCAGAAGCAGGAGCAAGCCTTTGGTCCCAGGGAGAGAACACTGAGGCAAGAAGGTAAACAAGGATTACACACCAACAGGACACCAGGCGCCTCATGGGGCAGTGCCTTCCTCAGTTCCTCGCACACAGCAGCTCTCCCCACTGTAGCTCACCTTTCCGCTCCATACCAATGGTTTAACAAGTAAGCCTCTGTCCTCCAGCTGTGGGCCCAGCTCTTGGGGGTCAAACTCTGACAGTGGCATCCCAAGTTTCCAGGCAAAGACAGAAACCCATTCATGTATAAAGAGGTTTGCTTGCTCCAAGTTATTTATTACAGTGAAAATCTGGATCCAAGCTAAGTTTCCAACAAGATGAAACCAATTATGTAAATTATGGCACAGCCACTCAACTGTTGTCTAGTCATTTAAATAATGTTTGGAGTTTGAACAACATGGAAAAGGTTCCAGGAATGTTATTTTAAAAGTACGAATAAGAGACTTTCTGTAAAGAATGTAAAGGCTTCAAAAAGATCAGAGGGTCAGGCTGAAAGGTTAGTAGTGTGTCCTGAGCAAAGGGACTGAGTAGTGGTTTTCCTCGCTCCTGTCTTCCAGGTTCCGTGGCATACGTTATATAGTATATATAAACATATGTACAAATATTAATTTTTGAGACAGGGTCTCTTAAGTAGCCCAGGCTTGCCTGAAACTCACTGTATAGACTAGAATAACCTCAAACTTGCAGCAAACCTCCCACCTCCACCTCCCAAGTGCTAGGGTTACAGTTGTGCAACATCATGCCTAGCAAATTAGCTTTTTTAACTGCACAGATTTTGTTTGGTAACTTGGAGTGTGTCTTTTAAGAAGTGTCCTGCTTAAAGCTTCTCTTCAGTGGGCTAAGCTTGTGGCTTACTGGACACTCGTGAGGGAGACAGGGAGCCCCAGGTCAGAAGACTGAAAGCCAGAGCAGAGGGAAATGACTCAACCAAGCCACAGAACAGAGTAACGCAGGCTGACTTCAGACGGCCCTGCAGCTGTGCCCTCAGCCCGTTTAGAGTATGAGGCCCGGAGTCCTCAGGTGCCCCTGAAGGACACAGGATATCTCAGGAGAACTTCCCAGTGGCTCCAGCACCAGGAACTAGCAGAGGCCGGAAGCCACAGGCCTTAAAATAGGCCTAGAAACCGAAAACAGCCCCGCTACCACTCCAAATGGCCACACGTCCTCCTGCCATGCTGGCCCTCAACCAGTACTGACTGCCATAGGGTTGGAGGGTCACTGTCAGCCCAAGAGAGACCGACCCCAGTGACTTTGGGGCATTCTGAACTTCAGAGCAAGACTACCAAGTTGCTTTGAGGGCTTTTCCCTCAGTTCTCAAGCCCTCTCCCATTCTTTGAAGTGCTTTCCCTTTCTTAATAACTATTTCTAGCTCTTCAACAAAATTCGAAATTCTATGTGCAGACACCAAGCCAGACGTTCCTACAATGCGCAGCAGCTGCAGCTGCAGCAGATGGAGCTGACTCCATGTCTCATTTCCTACCTACCACTTCTCTGTGCAATATCCCCAGAATCTGTCTCCGGTTGTTCAGACAGGATATAGGGGCAGTGCTTGGCCAGGCTCCACAGTCTCCCCTTCCAGTCACACTCCCCACAATCCCCAGTCACCACTTAAGTCCAGCTATCCCTGCCTGTCAAAATGGCAAAAGGCCAGCTGGGGGCACACAAGGCTTGTTGCAATTCAAAAGGTGGTACCAGGGGCCTGGTACACAGTGGGTACAGCCCCAGAACAGGGCTCACTGAAAAGCAGTCTCCCCGCCTCCCTCTTTCTTGCTCCCCAGCATGAATCCTCTCCATGGTGCCTCTCACTGGCCTCAGCTGAAATTGCTCAGGCCTCCCAGCTTTCTGACCTTGAGAGAGTCCACCTGCTCTGAAACTCAGCTTCCTCATCTGCGAAATGGGGGTGATAGCAGAGCCTCCTTCCACAGGGGCAGGGCTACAGGAAACACTACAGGTGCAAGGCAGCTGGTCCACTGCACACAGTGTGCACAGTTCTAGGCACTGACACAAGCCCAGGCCCAGGCCCAGGGTCACATCTGCAAAGCTCCTAGAGGCCAGTCCTGGGAAGTACCAAATTTTCAGCCATTCGACCCAAACCACTGCTCCACCCTCAACTCCCACAGTCCCCTCCAAGCCACCAGCCTCTGCTCTTCCATACAGGAACTACCACCCAGTCACAGCCACATCCAAAGGCCAAGGCCTTTCACAAACTCTTCCCCCTGGACAGCACAGTGACCCTAGCTACTGTCTCTGTGACCCCCTCTGGCTGGCGGGGAGCTCGCAGCCTTCCCTGCTTATGTCAGCCAGGGAGCTATGTGCCCCAAACTGGCCGGGCTGCTGGCATACTGAGGACAGGTCTGGGTGGACCTCCACGCACAAAGCTAGGAAGAGCCTGGGCTCAGATATATCCTGCCACTTTCTACCCTTGCCCTTGAGAGCATGATACTGCCTCTCCAAACCTGTGTTCCAAGCAACACAATGAGACCTATCCCAGAAAAACTCAAGGCAAACTCAAAGAATGAGCACAAAACACTACTTTTTAAATTTTTTAAAAAAATATGTTTCGCTGCACCACATGCGTGCAATGCCCTCAGAGGTTAGAAGAGGGTGTGGAATCCCCTGGAACAGGAGTTACAGTTTTAGCTGCCATGCAGGTGCTAAGAACCAAATCTGGGTCCGCTGCATGAGCAGCCAGTGCTCTAACTACTGAGCAATCTATCTCTCCAGCCCCCCAAATGCTCTTTTTGATCTGCAGCACTGTAGACAGAGAGAGGACCCTTCCACCCCCTATCAGGCGCTGAGCCAACACAGGGCCAAAGTCAAGCAGCAGACGCAGCCCCTCAGAGCTTACACTGGCTGGTGAAGTACACTGCCTCCTTGAAGAGCAGCCTGCCTGTGCTGCCACTCAGGGTCCTGGAGAAACCCCCATGCCCAGGAGAAGCAGCAGGCTTCAGCCACCCATCCAGATGACTTCATGTCATGCCAGGGCTCTGAATCACCTGACCCATGCCAGTTCAGGGAGAACAGAGCTCCTCAGAAACTACAGAGCCACCAGCAGTTTCCTGTGGAAGCAACATCAAAATCCTGCCTGTGCGGTCACAGCAGTGACTGCTTCCAGCAGAGCTGCTCCATAACCCAGCAGTACCTGCTCTCCTGGCTTCCCTCCCCGAGATGGTGCCCTCTCATAAAGCAGGGAGCAGCCTCAACCCCTGGCACACAGATGGCAAGTATGCAAAAAATGTTCCTGCAGAGCCACCATAGAAGAGAGTAAAAAATTAGGTTTGCAGCTACAAGATGCCTGTCATCACAAAAGCCAAGTGACCATCCTTACTCGGGAAGGGCCCATCTTGTAACAGTGACTCAGACATGATAGCAGCTTGTCCAAAGGTTCCTTGAGAACAACCTGGGGGGCGGGGACAGTCTCAGAGGACACAGCACAGCTTAGAGTAACCTAAGCTTTAATTAAGCACCTAAAATAATTTAGAATGGGCTGGTGGTGCTACTCAGTGATAAAGCATGTGCTTAGCATGCATGAGGCTCTAGTTTCAATTTCCAGCACCAGGAAATAAGTTTATTTATAAATCCAACAGGTTGTCACAGTTATGAGGATGGTTGGCAAGCTAGAACCCAAGAGACAAAACAGAAACACAAAAACAAAACAAAGCAAAAATTAATCTTGACTCCACAGACTGGGAGGGTAAACTGACTGCCTGCACCAGCTGGAGCAGGTGTAAAGGACTCTGACAGGGTTCTGAGGTCCTATGCTCTGGGTGTGTGGGCCAACCATCAGACCTGTGGCTGTTAAGGCTGATCTAGAATCACCTAAGAAACAAGCCTCTGGGCATGTCGAGAACAGCTGGGTTACTGTGTGCGGAAAGACCCACCCTACAGAGTGAGTTCCAGGACAGCTGGGGCTACAAGGGAGACCCTGTCAAAAAAAAAAAAAAAGGTGAAGGCCAGGCATGGTGGCACATGCCTTTAATCCCAGCACTCAGAAGGCAGAGAGAGGCTGGTAGATCTCTGTGAGATCAAGTTCAGCCTGGGCTACAAAGTCAGACCGTCTCAAGAAACAAAAAACAAAGAAAGCGGGACGCAAGCATCCATCTCGCTCTGCTTCCTGACTGTGGATGTAATGACCTCAAGTTCCTGTCACCACGCCTTCTGGAACTGCCATGATGGATGGTGCCCTTGAACCATGAGCCAAAATAAACCCTTTTTACCTCAACTTGCTTTTGTCAGGTATTTTGTTACAGCTATGTGAAAATTAATACACGGCCCGGACCCGACTTGGGCAGTAAGCTCACCCCTCCCTCTCTGAGCATCAGGTTTCTCATGTGGAAAACGGAGAGCAGGCCCCTCTTAAGAAGTAAAGGCCCCACCTGCCTTGGCCATCCAGCCCTTTGCTTTCATTTGTTCCCTGCATGCTCACTGGGCACCTGTTCTTCACCTGCCCCATGTCAAGTACTGAGTCCAGACCGAGCAATGTCTTCAAGGCGCTCACTTGCTAGGTGGAGGGATAGCCATAGAACCTATTTCAGCACTACAGCCATCCCAATCACCTAAGAGATCATCCAAGACAGAAGGAACAGGGAGGCATTCCAGGCAACATGCCTAGGAGCCTTAAAGGACCTGCAGCGCCTACGGAGCAGAGGCAGTTTCCCACACAGTACACATAAATGCCCAGGGCTGCAGAGCACTGCAGGGACCGAGTCCAGACACCAGGTAACAGGGAGAGCACAGCAATGTGAGGGAGGAATGGAGGCTGGGAGAGAAGTGAGAAGAGGTAATTATGTGAGTTACAGGAACAGCAGGCCTGGTGTGGGGAGGCTCTGGGGTCAGACAAGTCAGGGGTCAGCCAGCCTTGCCACTTCCTCATTGGCTGCCCAGACAAGGGTCCTCACAGATGAGATTATATTCCTGCTTGGCAATGGGGACACTGTGTCAGGTTAAACTGGCAGAACATGCACACAGCACCTAGTATGCAGTCAGTGTCCAGGAGAGGCCAGATGCTGGGCTTACTGCTCCTAGGAAGGTCTAGGAGACTGTGTAGGAGACAGAAGAGATGATGTTCTCAGGTCAAGACCATCAGGGGACAGCAGGGCAATGTGCAGTGGGGGGAGGGCCTGTCTGGAGCCACTGGGTTCGAATGGCTGAGGGGCTTACAACACATGGTCCCTCAGACTCCTCCCAGTTCAGATATTCTGTGCCAGCTGACAAGCTTGTGCCAGCTGACAAGCTGGGCACACCAGGCTGGCACACAGTAGGCACTCAATGCCTATTTGCTGAATCCATGAATGAGGATACTCCAATTCTGTTCCAAACTATTATGTGGACACCTTTACAGAGAGGAAACCACTGAAATCTGTGTTCTCATCCACCCCCACCTCAGAAGACACCCTTGGGTGGGCACACCTGCCTGACAGGAGAGCTCCACTCTGGGCAGGCTGACCTGGACCTTGCTGCCCGGGAAGGCCTGGTACCAAGCCCGTCCCCTCAAGAGGGAGGATTCAGATTCATTTCCCTTTCTCCTGGGCGTGGCCTAGAAAGGGACCCTGAGCGCCTGGCACTGGGAGGTACCTGCTACCCTGTGGCCTTTCTGGGGGCTTTGGGGCACTGGTAGAGTCTGTCACCCACCTCAGAAACCCCGAGTCCAGACGAGGAGATTAGGGAGAGGGGTACTGACAACATGGAATATGGAATGAAGTCATTCCCTGCACGAAGAAGGGAGGGGTCTTCTCATGGAGAAAATGACTAACCCGAGAATACAGGGGAGGGGGCTCCTGCTGCGTGGGTCTGGGCAGATCCATCAGTGAAGCATTACCTCACATGCAAGCAGAGAGACCCCACCCACACCTGCAGTCCCAGGTCCTTTCAAACAATGGGGCTGCCCACCCCGCCCAGCAGATGGATGACTTCTGAGACCAGAATCACACGCCCGAGAGGCATCAGCCCTGCTTCCTGTGCCAACTAGGTGGGTTTAGGGGGCAGAGGCCCAACAGGTCCCGGTAAAGCTAATGGAGACGAGGGCGTTGGGTGCAGAAAGACAAAGGCAAAGCAGGAGACTCGGCCCTCCCTGCGGCCAGGGCGCACTATCTTGCGAGCGGGACTAAGGGTTCCCCAAATCGCCCCAAATCCACACTTCCTGCAGCAGCAACGGGGCCGCCGGGTCTTCCTGGAGAAGGAAGGGCGACTCTCAGAACCACGAAGAGGAACGGGGAGATGGGAGCGACATCCGGACGGCCGGGGGACAACACCGAACCCGGGAAGCCTTAAGAGACCGGGAGACACAGGTCCTGAGGTATCGAAAAGCGAGGCTGAGATGCGGACACCCAGGTCAGGTGCCGGGCCATTGGGCCGCATGGAGGACGGGGCGCACCGGGACGCGCGGAGCTCGGCACGCAGACACACGCGCGGAGGTGGACACGCAGGACACACGCGCGGGGACCCGCGCACCCGGAGGCGCGCACCGCCGGCCCTGTCACTCACCGAGGCCGCAGACCTCACGACGCAGGCTGAGGCGGCCGCGCTCCTCCGCTATGGCGCGCAGCATGTGCTGCAGCGAGCGCTCCTCGGCCTCCGCGCCGTCCGCAGGCTCCCGGGAGGCGGCGGGCAGCGCGGGCGGCCCGGCCCGGAGTCCCGCGGGCGCG